>NC_052392.1:3969613-4062257 GCF_009389715.1 Phoenix dactylifera
GGATATTTTTTGTTTACAGTAAAATGGGTAGATTGATAACCTACCATAACAGAGAGTAGGTTATCAATCCCCTATATATATATATATATGCATATATAGGTAATTATGTATACACATACATTTTATATGTATGTATGTATGTATGTATTTATATATGTATAGATATATGCATGTACATACATATACACATACACATAAGAAGGAGGGAAGAAGAAGAACTAGTGAGTTGATAAAAAAAGGGCTTCATCTAGAGCAAAGCAAGGCGCTTGTGATGTGCTTCGCCTGCACCTTGCCCCTAGGGGTGCCTTTCAAAACACTGTATCGACCTATTGTTGTAATCTATATGTTGCTTATCTTGTAAATGCTTGCAAATAATGCACAACCCCTGCTGTTAGGTTTAGCAGGAAAATATAACAGTTGATTGAGATTGGTACAGCATAAATTGAAGGGTTAATTACTGTATACTATCATAACATATCAAAATTTCCTCTAAAGGTCCTTGACATAACAGGCTTTTGCAACTCGACATAATCACCCTCCAAAGATGCATGGTGGTGAAATTGCTAGAGCCAATCTTGATTCTCAAATTGTCAGAGCCAACCTTGATACTCTAATACTAGTTGGGAGGACAATGGCTTTGAGGATATCAGTGACATTCTCCTTGGCTAGTTTGCAGAAACAGAGATACGAACGCAACAATCAAAGGATGAAAAGGAGAAGTTTCAAAGTCATCTATATTATGGAAATATGGGTACTGAATATTTTAGTCTAGTCGTTCTATTTCCATGCTGCATACTCCAGTCATGTGCCTGTAAATCAGATTTATGCAAAGTGAACTGAAAATGGCCTTCAAATCAACATGAAAAATTGAAGGTAACCAGCTGATTTTCAAATTTCAACCATAAGACTAGAATGTGAAGGTTACCAGCTGCTGACTCATTGATCCTCCAAGGGGCAGATGATTCTAACCCCTCCAATTTGGTTCACCAGTTTCACTCCCAAATTATAGTCCTTGTTAGGGTTGATGCCCATGGACTTAATGTCTCAAAATGTACTTGGGCTTGCCCCCTTTTGAGAGAGAAAGAAAGGCGGGAAATGGCAACTTTGTCTATCATAAATACCATGATAGGAATTTGAATCAGCCATTCGCAAGATGGAAACCGTGCATCAGACATCTATCCATCAGATCATCCTGATCTGATTTTACAAGTTTCAGGTAAAATAAAAGGGGGAATTTAAGAATTTGGAGGACATTTGTTCAGTTGCGGTTTGTCTCAAATACGATATTCTTAGATAAATTCGAAGACAGGGAACTTAAGAAGGAAACCGTGCATGGAAGGAATGTGGAGCTTGTAATGTAGAATGTGTTATGTAAGATATGGATCACAAATTAGTAGTTTGTGATACTTCGTCATATTGCTTTGGTGAGGTGGCGCACGGGGGGGGGGGGGGGGGGGTGGGGGGTGCGCTTTATTAGCCAATGAAGAGTACCACTAGGTTGTTATGACTCCTTGATGAAGCTGAAGAAGTTGGAACAATCTTTTGTTTTGTGACTATAGAACATGAGCAGTTCAATGTTTCCATTAGGTTACTGCAGAGACATACATTCCATTCTCTCATACCTTATGTTTCTTATTAGTGGAATCACCTTCATTTTTCAAAACTGTTGTCAACTATCTTTTGACCAGTCAATTCTATCGACAGGTGCTGCATCATGCCCAACATTTTTTGTCTCCTTTTGTCACCTTAAGATTGTAGAGTCTGTAAACTGTTATTACTCATATTGTTTTCACATGAGACACTTTTCACCTTTTCAAAATGGTGATAATGATCCAAATTTCAACACTTTTTTTTCTTCCAAAATGGCGATAATGATCCAAATTTATCTCAAGCTTTCCGTTCATATTCCTGTCTACATGGCAGTAATTGTAATTTTTACTCATTTCCATCTTCCTCTCTTGTGTATTTCTAATGGATGTAGAACTATTAAGAGCACAGATTTTATTCATTATGCCTGTCAGTCATGTCTGGAATATCTTGGTTGGTATATAAAACTCATTGTTGCACTGATGTCATGTTTTATTTCTTGCAGACATATGTGATTGATCTTCATGACAAAATGAGTGGAATCAGCCTATATGGCGTTATCATGAAACTTACTAGACAAGTCAATGCTTCAGAAGTCATTTTCTCTGTGACAATTGAAGATATAACAGGAAAAATTGTGGCGAAGCTCCACTTTATCAGATCTTGGTGAACTTACTGGCTAAGATATAACTTTTTCATCGTGATCAGTCTGCTCAAAATTTCTTCTTTTGCATTATTTATCACGTCTTTTATATAGTTCCTTCCTTTGACTCCCACTCCTACATATAAGGCCTGAAAATAGCGTGCCATGAGGGTGATTGGAATAAACTTTAAAAAATTGGAAGCCTAGTGCTTGGATAAACTTAACTAACCAAGTTTTGATTTTATTTGTGGTTTAAAGCAAGGAAATGAAACATATAAATGGGATTATTATCAAATACCTACAAAACTAAGAATGAATCTTGATTTAAACTATGAACTAACCATTCATATTTGTTTATTACTATGCTCCATAATTGGCTGGTGTTTCTGTCAGAGACCATGATGACATCATGCTGCACCAAACGGTTGCAAGACTAGGATTTTTCTGAGACTTGACTTTAATTATCATTCAGTTGTTAATTTGCTATAATTTCTTTTTATTTCTGATTCTTTTAAGTTTTTAGTGGGTTATGTGGAATTGATGGCTGAGATTAAAAGATTCCAGATTTTATTAGATAGCTTGATGGGCCGACTTGCTGTGTCGCTGTATGGTTTGCGACACTACACGCTATAGTAACCTTGACCTGGTGGTGGTTATGTGATTTTGAAGTGAAGTTTAGAGTTTTCTGTTTATAGCATCTTAAGTGCTGTATGAACATGATGTTTGGATAATTGAGAAGAGTTCTGGAAAAACCTAATGGTTGTTGAAGCTGTTACCCTGCATGAGGCATAGATCTAGTGTGAAGCCAGCCCCTAGCTGTGATTCTTTGGTTGCCGGAGTGAGTCCGGTTCTATCCTCTCCCTATCCCTTGAATCTTTCTTGTTATTTTCTGTGTTTTCTTCTTGTTGTTCTTTTTTTGTTTTTAATATTTCCCCTTTTGCTTTCTTGTTGATTGGCAAATCTCAATTCTATTTCTATTAATGCTTAACTGATTTGCCATGAAATCTTGCTTGCATAAATTTGTTACGTGACAGATATCCCTAATTATGTTTCTTTTGTCAGTACCTATCTCACAGAACTTCAGGACGGATTCTTTTAAATTGATTCCTCTACAGAAATCTCGTCTTGGTAGTTCAATTGATATGGAAAATCAGATGTGACCTGAATAGACAACAAATCTTTCAATTCAATCTAAATGACACAAAATCCTCTGATTCCCTAATCAAACCCTAGATTCGAATGCTTTAGGTTCACCAACATCCACTATCAGTTTTGTGTTGAAAGTTTGATATTCATAGGACAATTTTGATGGAAACTTAGGTCTGAATTCAAAGTGCCAGCAACCTAGTAGTTTTAGTCCCTCTCCTAAACCCTGACAGGTCCTCTTCCATAGACTGTCTTACATAAGTTTCTTTTACCTGTTTCTCTTCGAGAACATATGCATCTTACTTACGGACAACATCTGAGCCTTCCTGCATCGGGATCCCCATGGAGCAATTTTTTTTTAAAATTTAATTCTGGATGCCCTGTGGTAGGATTTAGCATGTTTCATCAATGGCTGTAAACTTGCTTATGAAAATGCATATTTGGACATGCAATGCACATGCATATATACATACATACATATAAATATACATGCATGCATGCATGCATGCGTGCATTATATATATATGTATATGTATACATGTATATGTGTGTGTTTGTATGGACATGTAGAAGCTTCACCATATTATGGTTACACATGAAGAGCACCTCAACCCAAGGTCTGTCGTACTGCCCGGTACGGTAGGCGTACTGTACCAGAAGAAAACTAGTACGAAACACACCTTTAAGTCGGTACAAGCCTTATATCGCCTAGCATGAGATGTATCGCCCCTGAGATATATCGCCCCATACCGAGGTGATATTGGTCCGTACCAAGATGAAAATTAAGAAAAATGTTAGAGCGCTATTTCAGCACAGAAGTATACCATCACATACCGCACCATACCGTACTGAATCGATAAGGTGCCGATACGGTATCCGGTACCGAGATTGCCAACCTTGCCTTAACCAATATCTATTTCAACATTATATGCATGCCTAAAATATAGGAGCATGTACCATGATATAAGAATAAATCTTGTGTCCATATTATATATTAGCAGTTTGCCTCTTAACGTAAGCTAATGTTGTTAACTTGCCATTGCTTTTATTTTATTGCATACAATAAAATGTGTAACTTGTTATTTTTCAGGTCTTTAGGAAACTTGGGACTTGGTCACACCATATACATATCAGGCTTGACGTGTTCGATGACTACAAGAGAACAGTGAGCAGTCTATCTCTTTGTTATCATTTCATCATTATGTGTGTTCACATTGTCGTTGGTTGCCATTATATTTACTTGTTACATGCTCCAAACCGTGAGGTTTATCTCAAGCCTTCATACCAACGACCAAATGTGATCACAAGGATAGTGTGGTATTAGTGATATTGCAGCCACTTTTTTGTTCAAAATATATTTGTTGTGTTACCATGAGGTTGGATTGTGTTACTTTGCAGGCTTGAAGTGTCATGGTTTGAGAAGGATGAAGGGGCATCTTTGGTTAATATAAGCTCCTTGCCAGCTTTATTGAACTCATCATGCCTCCACAAGTTGTCTTATATATCTAATATCTCCAATAAGATAAATACCACACATGTAAGGATTCCTTTAAAGATTTTGTCATTTTAGTATTTTTGTGAAAGCTTTTCATGACACAGTTTGGTTATATTGTGCATATCTTTTTGCCTCTTCAACTGTGTATTATCTATTTGTTTTTATTTGGCTCTGGTGAACCGTATTATAGTTTTTCTTCATGTTTGTTCTATGTTTGTCTAAATTTTACACCAGGTGACATTTTGAACTTTTATGTCAACTTAATTTATGCATATACACATTACCTACATAGGGGTCATCTAACGTATGTTATCTGGAGACTAGAGACTCATTAATAGACATCACCTTATCTTGCTCGTTGCATCTTACAAAGCTGGTGCCGTATTTCCACTTAGTTTATTTAGATGTTATATGATATGTGCTATTCTAGTCTTCTTCATCCATCCTATGCTACAAAGAATCATTTTTTGTGCAAAATATTATCTGTCATCTATACATGTGTTGGTTGAAGATGACCTACTTAAAGAGAAACCTTCCATTAAACTTCAAAAATTGTAAAATTGTAATGTTAATGAAAGTACAAACTTACATGATTAATAGAAACTTCTAGAAAAAATTGAAAGACTCTAGAATAATCTACTTTTTCAACATCTAGCTTAAAGATTGGCAACATATGAAGAGACACCAAAATTATGGATAAAGTATACAAATCTAAATGATTATATAATATAAAGGACAGAAAATCAAATTTTTTGCAGACCTAAACAACTTGATTTCTATAGTTAAGTTTTACTTTGTATTTTGTATCTTATTTTTTTTGCAAGAACCCCAGACCTCAACCAAAAAGGGCTAGCCAGAAGTTTGTAATTTATGGTCCTTGGCATTACTTTACCCACTGCCTTCACAGTGCATGCCTGATGTAGGACTAAACATGCTTGCATTGTCCCCGCATAATACTTTTGTTATCATGCTTCTGAGTTCTGACCCAAAAGAACAGGGTAGATACAATGCAACCTCTGCACACAGAGCACCGCCATACAAGCATGGAAGCATCCAACTCAGTCATAGTTAACCTAATAACATGATAAATACATACACAGGTAGTAGTATAAACCAGAGATGACTAAATCTGTAACTATAATAATTTAACATGTCCAAAAACAAACCAAAAACCAAAAGAAATAAATTCACAATGGTTCTAACTCGAAAAAGTTACTCAAACATTCAACCTAACGTTCGAAAATCCTCAAATAAGTTTCAACAGACTAAAGCTGACCTGCCAATCTATAAGCCTTTGAATTTGTAAAGGAAGAAAAACAAAATAATGATCTCAAGAGCCTGGGAAGTAACTATTTACCTTAATTAGTTGGATTAAGAAGTAATAATAAAACAAGTTTCAAACCAGATTTTGAAATATAGTTTTTCAATTTCAACAAAGAAGCTATTTTATCAATTTCGCTTTCTACACTGGTAATATGTTTGTGCTTCTCTGGCTAATCAAAGCTTATGCTTTTTGAATTTGGACCTGAATGTTGTTCACTGGTCTTATATGGACAGATATGTCGTGTTCATCTTGACCGAATTGAACATCATAATGTATGTTCAAGGAAATCTCATGTTGCTTGTGGTCGTTTAGTAAATGAGAGATCAGATGAGTTAGTCGAATGTAGCTTTTGCTGTTGTAGCTGCAACAATGAGTATGTGCAAAGCTTTTTGTTGAAAGTCACCCTTGTAGATGAAAGCGGGAAGATTTTTGCATGGTGTACAGGCCAAACTTCTGCAGAGTTGCTGCAGATATCTGCCGATGAATTTGTTGCGCTGCCTGAGGTAAAAGTCCTGTTAACTTACAATGAAATTTCTGATTACAACTTGCTGCCAAATCAATGGATGTCATGAAAATTAACCAGTAGGTTTTAAATCAACTTGAAAGATTAAAAATGTCTCAATATAAGGAAGAAAAAGAATAATCAGGAAATATACTAATATCCAGATCTCTGTAGCATTAAGTTTTTAACTGTCATCTAAGTTTAGGAAAAAAAAAAAAAATAACACTTAGCAGTCATTGCACAATTTATCATGGTCAAGTCCATTTTTAAGACTCATTTCTGTCTTATGTTGACAAATATCAGGATGAACAAGCAATGTACCTTTATACCCTTGAGCATGAGAGGTACATGGTTGCGATTGTAAATTGCAAGATGTGCAGCGATGGATCTTCTGCTGCTCTAGATCAAGCAAATATTCCATCCTGGGAGATTGTACGAGCTCAAAAATGTGAATGAGATGTTGCCAGCAGCAGCTGGTGATTCAGGGATTTTTGAAGTTAAAAGATAAGAAAACTCACCCGGGAGATATCACATGCTAACAAAAAATTATGATTGGCATGCTTCAAATTTCAACCTTGGATTTATCAGCCTTCTGCTTCAAATGGCCTAGCTGGGAATTTGCATCTACTGCTTGAGAATTTTAGCATGTCAGAGGTGCTGCGAACATCTCTATTTGCAAAAGATCAAGGTATTAGGAAACAATATTCCCGTGAATCTTTTTTTTTGGGGGGGTTGAGTTAAACCTGTAAACCTTAGTTCTCCTTAAACAACGCAAAAAATGGTGTAATTAATTATGCATGTACAAAAAAATAAAAGAAAACAAGAATCTGAGATCAGTCTTTTATGTGATATCATAGCCCTACAATTTCACGTAAGTTATGGAGTTATTACAGGTAGCTGTTTTGTTGCCTTCCTAATTCAAGCATGATAGAGCAGTCACATCGGCCTTCTCTTAGAACTGTGAAACCTCTGATTTTTCATATTTTTGCGTTTTTTTCAAATTTTTGGTAGAATTTTTACTTTTTTTCCCCTGAATTCTGAATATTTTAAAGCCTCATTTTTGAAAAAGTGGTGTTCTGCCAAGGGCTAGCAGCAAATACGCAACAATAAACTGCATAATATGTATATGCTTTCGTACAAGCATCAATGGATATTTCGGATACAAAATTACAGCAACCCTATTTTATGGATAGCATGTTCAGGCTGCACATTCATAACAGAAGGAGAGATATCTTTGCTAGGGGCTGTAAATTAATCAACCATGTTCATCGTTCTCGAATCGCAGCTTCGAGCTATGGGAAGGGACTTGGGTGGCCTTCCACACTGTCAAAGCCACTGCAAATTGGCCCATGGTGGGCTCAATGATGACCATCTCTTGGATATTGCAAGCAACTGCAGACAATCCAAGGCATAACCTCTTACACAAGGATATACGTTTGATACATGGTTTCGTTGCCCATTGTTGATCTTTGCATATTCTTTGAGAAGGGAATCACCTAGCGAATTGGCTTACAGATGCTGCTTATCTTTGGTGATGAAACCTAACCTCCCAGTCCACCATTAAAAAAAAGAAAAAAGAAAAGAAGAAAACAAGAGAGCATACAGCAAATAGATTATAACTCACGATGCGAATTAAATGCGTCGTAAAATTATTTTTCTATGGCTGCATTACGAACACTTTTGTGGTGATTTGAGAAAGCGTCGGAAAGCTTACTCGCCATACTTTTTTGCGTCAGCAATGCCATATGTTCTTGTAGTGGCGGCTAGTTGGCTTTATGGCATTGGTTGGCAAGTTTGATCTCTGCAAAATCAAAAATAACCTATAGTTGAGACCAATTTGAAACGATAAAGCTTGCCTTCTCTTGCTAGGATGCTATATTTGATCATAGATGGATTACATTACAGCCTTCACAGTTAGAGGTGAGTGAAATATGCATGCAGGTTGGTGCTAAAACATTTTTACCCTGAATTCTCTGGTCTCCACTCAATGACAGCATTAGATTTCTCTGAAACTCTGGATTCCATTCTAACATGGCACCTTAAACATTTCACACATAATTGTATATTTCTAGTACTTATTTGGGTAAGCTCGTATCCTCTTGTTTGTAACCCTCACATCAAGACATTGGTGCAGTCTGTATCTCTACTATTATAATCAACACGGTCGAGTAAACTACTCCAAAGCTGGATACGCTCTAATAATATTTCTCAAACTCTTGTTTTCAGTGATTCCATGCATTTCATTTTTATCTGCAAGTATGATTTTGTCTTCTCCCTTGCTTTACACTACTAGTGTTGCCGAAAGAACTGAATAAAGATTTACACATGATACTCTGGAAGCATCCAATTGCAAAAATTTAAGACCTTTCATCCAATAAAGGTGGTCTGATTATAAGCTCCTTGGTCAAAATTAACTAACTCTTTGCAGTTTATGATCATCTTAATGATCCAACTAGGGTTTTTCCCATCTTTTTTCATGCCAAAAGAAACCTAAATTTCTTACCATATCTCTCTTTCATTCAATTTCTTGGAACTAGATTTTTTTTCAAAAAAACGAAGAAGTTATGAAGAGTGAAAGGCTACCAAGTATATCCAATAAAAGCAAGAGTACCCAAGTGGTTTTTGGAACTTCAGTACATCCAGCAGCGGCTACAAAATTAAAACTAATCCTACTTCCATGGACAAACAAGCACTTCCTGCCAAACTTCTCCAACTCTTCCTATGCTCCATTCTGTACCCTTAACCTCCATCCTCCCTTCTCCACAGTTGCCACGAGGCTAGAAATCCCTGTCTTCCTCTTGCTTTCCTTGTCATGACCCAAATCCGAAGCATAACATGGCCGTGCTACCTAGGGGTACAACCCAAGATAACACGAAGCCAATATTACATTTAGTTTTCAAATCAATCTTAGACAAAATATGATAAATAAAATTCTAACTTTATTATCTATTAAATGCAACAAATACTAAAGTGTTTAAATCCAAACAAAAATACCAAACACATAATCCTCAATGTTCAAAAAATTGTTAACCATAAATTCATGGTCAATTTAAAAATACTAAAATTCTTCTATAAAATCACCAAGTTTGCTAGCGCGAACTCCAAAGCTGGATCATCCTTCGTTCCTATCGAGCTTATTGTCTAGAGAGAAAAAAATAGAGATATATGAGCGACACGGCTCAGCAAACAAATTTTACTCTACCTTAACGAATCAAGTATAAGTTTTTCATTTATATCAATGCATCATTTAAGAAAACTAATAAATATTCCAAACTAAGCATTCACTACAAGAAAATACACTTTTAGCGACTAAGATTCTAGTCGCCGAATAACCATATTTGATCGCCGAAATCTTTTCGCGACTAGCATACCCTTCGTCGCCGAACCCTAGTCACTGAAAGGTTTTAGTGACCAATATTGTGTGGTCACCTAAGGTACACCAACCACGACCAACGTTTGGTTGCCGAAGAAAATTATCAGCGACCAAATCTGTTGTCGCTAATTTCAACGCCGACTAAATAGTTGGTCGTGGAAGATTTGTCTTTCGCTACCAAAAAAATGGTCACTGAATGTTCTTATCATATCAGCAATAACATGCATGATAAGAGCATCCCTTTCACAAAAACCTACGGATCCCCCCCCTCCCCCTCCAGCCACTTCAGCACCTTGTGATCTTTGAGAAGATCATTACGAGCCCTCTCCTACCCACAACGGAGGAGCCGCCACCACCAACCAAAGCAGGCAGGCGGCCACGGTTCATAACGCACTCTTCGCACAACAGATCCACTTTGAAGTTGACTTATTCGCTCGGCCAATCGTCGGAATGTGTACGAGATACCATAAGGGCCCAATATCTCAATAGCACCCTTGTCTAAAGCTTCGAATGAGACTGAATATCCAAAACGCAGGAACGATCTGACTAGAAAGTCATTCAAAACTTGACTTTCTGTCCTTCAAAGAGCGTATTCTATTCCTTCTGTCCGTACTTCACTTGTTTTTTTAGGGTGATTTATCTATTGAAAATCATTGATAAAGCTTCGTTTTTATCGATGAATATAATCCCTCCTTCTATCTTCCCCCACCAATAGTTTGATTGCAGAATATATTGGAATGCATTAGCAACAAACATTTTTTTGTGGCAGAAAGTATTAACCTGTATTTAATTAACAATTCAAATTATAAGCTTAATATTTATTTTTGGGCTCATTCCAAATTCTGTACAAACAACACAGCCTATCCAATATCCATATTGCACAATACATTTGCTCATCCAAATGGAAGTATACACAATGTTGGAGAATCCATAATCATTCATTATAAATATCATCATCTATAAGTCTAAAGTCAAGCATACCTATTAACCATACATCAAAATGTTTCATCCATACCATATGTTAAGGTGCTAATCATCGCCAAACACATCAAAATATAAATTAAAAATCCCAAAATATCTGATGTTGCTATTCATCCAAACAACCATCATGTAGACAAAAATATTCTTATACCAAAAACTAGATTTTGCTTGTAGACAAATCCACCATGATCATCTGAACAAAAGCTATCAATGTACCAGAAACTAGATTTCACATGCTCATAACTCCACCATATATCTGAGAAAGAAAAAAAGAATACACAATCAATAACCACATGTGAATAATAATAAACTAAAATTCAAGTATAAGTTCACAATGACATTTCGTTTAATTTGGTCCAAATCTCTAAATAACCTATGTAATATAAATGAGAATACATACCAACGAGTATTTGTACCACCAGTTGAATACATGGCCCCATCATGATGGATAGATGACTTGTGCGTTTGAGTCTTTCCCTTTAAGAACTATGTCACCAAACTTGTAAGATGTGCAATTTGCTTTTGTTCTTCCTCTCGCTCTTTCTTTTCCTCCTCACGCTCTCTCCTCTCTTGCTCCAATTGCCTCCGCAGCTCCTCACGCTCTATCTCACGCTCCATCTTCATCTCCTCCATCTCAGCTTTAAGTTTCTGCAACTCCCCAACATGGTCTTGTGACACACGACTAGGTGTGGAAGAAGATGAAGAGGGCTTCGGCCCATCCCCAAATCCAAGAATGTATCTCTTCCTTTTTCCAAGTGTCTGCCTAGACATCTCCTCTGATGTTAATTGCACACCGGACTGGGAAAATTCTTCTCGCAAGCTTAACAGTTTTGACTGTCAATGCAAAGGTAACAACAGAATTAAATGTATATAACCTTGCAAAAGTAGAAACTGATTTAAATGATTATTGAGATTTTAGATACCTACATGTTTCACGGTGCAAATAGCATCAATCCACTCTATGTTCTTCTTGGTGTGCGTTTTCTTATAGAATTCTGAAAATTCAAGATTTTCAGAACCATTAAACTCCGGCTGCAAAGTATAATTTAGATTAGCATATAACCACTATTTAATAAGAAAACTAAAATAACTGACAGATCTACTTGCATAAAAGGATTCCAAAAATATACTTGCAGCAAACTAGAATAAAACATATTACCTGTATAGTCATTGTTGCAACAAATGACCGAGATCCTGAACAATAATTGTACTCAAGCTTTTTCCTATTCTTTTTGCCAGCTTTTGATCTCACCTTCAAAAAAAAACAAATTAAAAATCTAAAGAAAACTTTATGATCAAATATTTTACTTATAAACTCTAAAGCACTAAATATGTAAGTTACCTTGTGTTCTTTGCTTTTCCACACATCGTCAATTAAGTGGCGCCAATCCTCTTGAGTCACATGTTCGTATGGATGACTATAAGGGTCCACATGTAAGACGTTCTTAAGATGCTTGTAATGCAATTTCATATTGTGCCTCCAATTTCTGTGAATATTGTAGCATTTTCTGTGGACAGTTGCTGAGCTACTAGATTGCCATGATAATCATCCGAGATGTTGAACTTGTCCTAAAAACATAAGTAAAATCATTATGTAGTATGATCAATGCAACTATTACAAGTACCTAAAAAAATATTGTGCAATAAATAATTACAAGGATAGATTGTATGATAGCAGATTGAGTACCTCGTCTACATGCCGCCACATCAGTATGCCCTTAATTGGACACATTCTCCTAATATACACCCCCAACAGATTGGCTACCTTTGGGGCATTAATACTACATAAAGCATTCCACTCATCAAGTACTGGAATAGAGAGCTTTTCTCCGCCATTCTGGGCAATGAGCTTATCAATTCCTTTCCCAACTGTCTTACCCCGCACGCGTTTTGATGATGAACCTGCTAAAATACTTAAATACTTTAGGCCATAAGACAAACCTGCTAGTGATAGACAAAGAGAACGCAAAAAAAAAAATCACACTCTCCATAAAAAACAGAAGCATGTAAGATAAAAATGGATGATTTTCATTAACATAAAAAATAGAAGCATGTAAGATAAAAATGTTCAACTTTTCTATAGATAGATCATTAGAGAAATATATCATGGCTCTAAATCTAGATATGTATCACTGTCACTATCAATGTCTTCTTCTTCATCGCTAGGCTCCTCCATTACTTCATCGACACTCCCCCCGGCTTGATCTCGCCCACGGCACTGCAAAATGACCTCCTCTTGAATAATTTCAGCATCAATATCATATCTGCGCAAATCCATTGTGGTTGGCTCTTCAATGGAAATTGGTTCAACGTCATTGGTTTCATCTTGTTGGAATGCATGATTGAGAACAATGGTTTCTTGAACATCATTGGGTTCTAAATCACTCATCTGTGGCACATCCCATATTCCTCGATGCTTGAATCTTTGGACAACTTTCCAATTGCCACGTCTCTCTGCAGTGTCATTAATATAGAATACTTGCTGCACTTGACTTGGTAGTACAAAAGAATCTTCTTTGTACCACCGACTTCTTGTATCAATGCTAGTGCAATGCGCATCAATGCAGAAAGTTTTTTTTACTTCCAGTGTTGAACCATTCGCATTGGAACAAGACGACTCGTTGTCCGAACATATATGTTAATTCCCAAACTTTGCACAAGTAACCGTAGAAGTCAATCGGTTGCCCTTCGTGGTCCCCTTCAACAACTAACCCACTATTCTAGCTTTTACGGCAGTTGTCACGTTCGATTGTATGGAATCAGACATCATTATAAAAGCACCCTGAATATATGTTGACTATCGGACGAGGACCGTTGGCCAATGACCATAATTCATCAGTAGCTTCCGGTGATCGCTGGTTTCGATGTTGAGTCATCTACAACAAAAAAGTGACATAATATGTTACTTCACTTTCAAATACAAGGATAACTCAAGGTGCCTACATGTTAATTAATTTTGCTTACGCGATCTTTGAACCACTTGGAAAATTTTTTACGTTGTCTGTTTGTGATGTCAACTTCACTCTCACCTTGTATGTAGTTCTTGTGTTCCCTATTCGACATTCCGTAACGTATAAGTAACATATAAGTCTAAAACAACTAAATATATAATAGCTGAACCTTAATAAGCAAGTTAAAAAAACATACTCTCGATATTGATCCACTTTCGAACTATTGTATAAGACAAACCATTCAGCCATCTCGAGTTCATTGATCGGCACATCAGGTCCCCTTCGGATTAACCCAAATGGTCGGGCACTTTGAGTGAGCACTGCTAACCCCGTGCCACGATCACCACCGTCATCATTCCTTTCTTCTCTGTTAAACACTGTTTCGATTCCATCAAGGTACATTGAGCAAAATGTTGTACTCTCTTTAGAATATAAGCCTCAGCGATAGAACCTTCTGGGTGAGCTCGGTTGGCAACAAATCCTTTTAGAACTCCGAGTAACCTACAATAAATTATAGCTCAATGCTAATAGAAAAATTCTTAAAATGTACAATAATATACATGATTACTATTCCTACTATACGATTACAAACAATTACCTTTCAATTGGATCAGTTTCATCGGGTTATTTCCAGTCTAGTCTAGCATCGATATTGCACTGGCCCTCCAAGAATAGCCTCGCGAGGCAAGTGAATAGCTAGATGAACCATGACATCAAAGAAGGCAGGAGAGAAAATCTTCTCAAGCTTGCAAAGAATAAGAACAATTTGGTCCTCTAATTTTTTCAAATCAGCTATTTTTAATGCCTTGGAGCACAATTGCTCAAAGAAATTGCCTAACTGAAATAATGCAGTATTAAGTTCTTTGTTGAGGTACCCATGCATTCCAACTGGAAGAAGGGATTGCAAAAGAATATGATAGTCATGACTTTTCAGACCCGATAATTTACCACCTTGAGTACTTACACAGCTAGAGATGTTTGCCGCATAGCCATCTGGAAACTTAATCAATTTTAAAGAATCACAAAACCCTTGTCTCTCTTGCGGGGACAATGTGTACAATGCTCGAGGCTTCTCATAAGATCCGTTCACCCGCTTTTTTAGGTGTAACTCTTTTCGTATACCCATATCTGCCAAATCCATGCGTGTTTTTTCTGTATCCTTGCATTTCCCATCTACGCCCAGTAATGTCCCAACAATATTTTCTGCAATGTTCTTTTCTATGTGCATGACATCCAAGTTGTGACACAGCTTGAGTGTTTTCCAATAAGGGAGATCAAACAAAATACTTTTCTTGGCCCAAATCATGTCATCATCTTTGCCCCTTTTTCTTTTCTTATTAATGCTTGGATGCTTGCCCAACGACTTGTATGTCCCTAAACTAATTTGCTCCAAGATCTCTTCTCCCGTGAACTCTCGTGGCCTTGACCTGTCCTCACTTTTACCATTAAAGAGCTTGCTCTTTCGCCATATGTGGTTCTCAGGCAAGAAACGCCTCGCACCCATATAGCTAATCTTACTCCTCAAACATTCTGATGAAGCATCTTCGTTACAAATGGGACAAGCCAAATAACCTTTTGTTGGCCATCCAGACATGTTAAAAGTCATTAATGGTCCACATGAGAGCAGCACGCATTCTAAATGTACTTCCACTAGAGGCATCATAAGTTTGCACGCCATCCTTCCAAAACTCTTTCAACTCATCAATTAATGGCCTCAAGTAAACATCTATTTTTTTACCGGGAGCCATTTTTCCGGGAATAAGCAATGACAGCATACAAAATTGCTCTTTCATACACTTCCAAGGTGGAAGATTATAGGGCATCATGATAACGGGCCACATACTGTACGATGTGCTCATATTTCCAAAAGGATTGAAACCATTGGTGGCTAGCCCTAACCTCACATTCCGCGGATCCTTGGAAAACTCAGGATGTTGCCGATCAAAGTTCTTCCATTCCTCCCCATCAGCCGGATGTCTTGATGTTTCGTCATCCACTCGCTTCTCCTTGTGCCATCTCATATCTACAGCTATTTTCGGGGACAAAAATAAGCGCTTCAATCTCGGTGTCAGGGGAAAGTATCGCAAAATTTTATAAGGAATCTTCTTACCGTTACCATCATTCAGCTTATATCTAGGCTCATCACATATAGGGCATTTCTCCAGGTTCGCATTCTCCTTCCAAAAAAGAGCACAATCATATTTGCATGCATGAATTAGCACATATCCCAAACCCAAATCTCGTAAAAATTTCTTGACTTCATAAAGGGTCCATGGAACAGACTTATCACACTCCGGTAGAATTTTCTTGTATACCTTCATGTTCATGTCAAAAGAGGAATTGCTCCACTGGTTGTACACCTTAATATGAAGCATCTTAATAACAAATGATAATACTGTAAAAGTTTTGCAACCAGGATAAACGGGTCGTTGAGCATCATCGAACAACTTATCAAAATTCTGTGCATCCTCCCTCCCCAAGTTATTAGGCAATTCATCAATATCGTCATTCATGAAAGCGGCCATTTAAACAGCTTCCGGCATATTAGACAATTCGTCCCTATCATCCGTGCCATCCCCAGCCATTCTATCCTCAACACCTCCACCATTGTCACAGTTAGCATCATTTGAAACACAAGATTGATGCACGTGAACAGATTCTCCATGTTGCATCCAAGTCTTATAAGAAGGCGAGATTCCTTTCAACATCAAATGAATCTTGACAACTTGAATGCTTTGTTTTTTGTCATTCATGCACTCGATACAAGGACACCAAATATCATTTGCTGAGCCTAAATTTGCCACCACAAATTCAATAAAGGACTTCACCCCTTCTCTATATTCTTTACTCTTCATTCTATTTTTTATTATCATCAAACTCTTGTCCATTTTGACTGACCTACAAAGTACTTCATCAAGTTAGATTGATTAGTTTATAGATTTATTTTTGTACCCTGCAAAAAAAACTTGCAGCAGAAAACCAGGGGCGACCCAATACATTTGGGGGCCTAAGACAAATTCAGTGAATGAGGCATTTTCTTTTTTTATTATTATTATAATAATAAATTTTAATAAGTATAAAATAGTTAAAAAATGATATGAAAATAGAAAGCTGTCAAGTATACTATTTCAACAAAGATGCATGAATCTAACAAAGATAGACAAGAAGCCTCTTCAGTTTAATATAATTCTTGAATAGAAGAATGGAAAAATAATTAGTTTAAAAGAAATCCCATCCCACCATCTCCCATCTCCCATCTCCCATCTCCCCTTTGATACCCAAGCTACATCACAGCACGGCAACCATCCAACCCAAACAATTAAAAGAATCTCCACCCTCTAAGAAGTCCATCTCCAATCCCCCTGTCTTTCTTCCCGATGGCCCATCTGGATTAGGAGTAACGTGAGGGAAGGAAAACCAAGACCAAAACCAAAAAAGTGAAGGGATGAAAGCCAACCAAATCCCTCCCCTCTCTTTCTCTCCACCCAAAACAAAACTATTGCCCCCAAATCCCTCCTCGCTCTCTTTCCCTGCCGGCCCAAGAAAAGCTCCTCGCCCCAAATCCCCTTCGCCTCCTCGCTCTCTCTCCCTGCCGGCCTGACCGGAATGGACCCGGCGAAGCCCTGCGGCGGCGGCAGCGGTGGCGAAGGATGAGAAGCCCTGCGGTGGCTGCGGTGGCAGCGAAGGAGGAGAAGCCCTACGGTGGCTGCGGCGGCGGCGAAGGAGGCGGCGAAGAAGGAGAAGCCCTTCGCGGTGGCTGCGGTGGCGGCGAAGGACGAGAAGCCCCCTAACGACCCCCACCTCTCCCTCTCCCTCTCCCTCCCGGCCTCTGCTAAATCAAACAACGGAGGACCCCTACCTCTCCCTCTCCATCTCCCTCTCCCTCCCGGCCTCTGCTAAATCAAATAACGGAGTACATACCTTGAAACGCCGACGCCGGGCGAACGGAGAGGCGACGGGCGAACGGGCGAACGGAGAGGCGACGGGCGAACGGGCGAACGGAGAGGCGACGAGCGAACGGGCGAACACGATGGGTGAAGGCGACGGGTGAAGGCAGAGTTAAAGCAGAATTTACCAAAAAAAAAAAGTTAAAGCAGAATAGAGGAATAGGGAATTAGGGTTTGTTTGGGTACCAAAAAAAAAAAAAGTTAAAGCAGAATTCACCTACATGCATACTTTTCACGACTAAATTTTTTTTAGTCGCTGGAGGGGAACCTTTAGGGACCAAAATGTAGTCGCCAAAAATTTTACCTCCAGCCCGCCAATTTGGTTTTGCTTTTCCGTGACTAAATATGCATTTAGTCGGTGTAGGATAATAATTCCGTAACTAACAAGAATGTTGGTCGCAGCACTACAAGAAAAACTATCTTTCCCGACTTTTGTCTGCCGACGCTAAGTAGAAGCGTCGGTAATTTTTTAGGAAGTCTGGCTTCCGCCGACGCTTATAAGCGTCGTCGCAACCCGTAGCTTGGGCCGATGCTTTTAAGCGTCGGCGGAAGCAAAAATCCTTTTTTTTTATTTTTTTCCTCCCAACGACGCTTTAGAAAGCGTCGTCGGAGGCCATTATCCCCCCTCCTCTCTACAAATCCCCTCCCCTCTCCCGATCCCTCAAACCCCCTCCCTTACAAATCTCTAACCCCCTCCCGATTCTTGATTAGATTCCTTCCAAGAAGCGAGAGAGAGAGAGAGAGAGAGCGGCCACCCAGGCCCCCGATCCCTCTTCTCCGGCGTCGATGGAGTTCGATGGAGCTTCCTCTCTCTTCTCCGGCGTCGGCATCATGCCTTCTCAGGCCACCCAAGCCCCCGATCCCTCCTCCTATTGTAAATTAGAGCAGCGCACAAAAGAGATGAAGGGAATCAACAACGCCAAGCTCATCCTCCTGTAGTCCTCCAAGCAGGCAGGTGGCGGAGGCGGCGCCGGCGCCGGCGGTGGATCCACGGCGGCGCCCATGTTGAATCTCCTGGGGTCTCATCACCGTCTCTGGCTCATCGCCTTCGCCTCCTTCTTCACCTTCGCCGCCCTCCTCGCCTTCGTCACCACTACCACCACCCCTCGAGACCCCGGCCTCTCCTCCTTTAACCAATTTGCCCATGCCCCTTCTTCCTTCCGACACAACTCCCGTCTCCCCGACCTCGTCTTTGACGCCCTCGTCAACTACGCCGCCGCCTCAAATTCCAGCGGCAAGATGGGAGACGCCGACCTCCGCACCATCGCCGCCGTGCTCTGCCGCCGCGCTCCCTGCAAATTCCTCGTCTTTGGCCTCGGCCACGAGACCCCTCTCTGGCGCGCCCTCAACCACGGCGGCCGCACCGTCTTTCTCGACGAGAACGAGTACTACATCGCGCACCTCGAGGGCCGCCTCCCGGGCCTCGAGGCCTACGACATCGCCTACACCACCAAGGCCCGAGAGATGCCCGACTTCATCGCCGCCGCTCGCCGCGGCCGCCGGGGGGACTGCCGCCCCGTCTAGAACCTCCTCTTCTCCGACTGCCGCCTCGCCCTCAACGACCTCCCCAACGCCCTCTACGACATCCCCTGGGACGTCATCCTCGTGGACGGGCCCCGCGGCCATGCCTCCACCTCCCCCGGGAGGATGTCCGCCATCTTCACGGCAGCGGTGATGGCCCGCTCCGCCGGCTCGGGGCCCACCGACGTGCTGGTCCACGACTACGAGCGCGAGGTGGAGCGGGTGTGCAGCGAGGAGTTCCTCTGCAACGAGAATCTCGTCGCCAACATCGGCCAGCTGGCCCACTTCCTCATCCCCGGCGGCAACGGCGCCACCCGCGACGACTTCTGTGCCAACAGCACCATCGCTGAGGCCGCCCAGTAATTTTTTTTTTCTTTTTTTTACAGGGGACAGCAAGGTTTTCTTGGGTATTTTTATATTTTTTTCCCATAAAAAAAATTTATGACGACGCTTTAAAGCGTCGCTAATTGAACTGGTTTAGGACTTTTAGCGACGCTTAAAAGCGTCGCTAAAAATAACCTTTAGCGACGCTTTTCAAACGCGTCAGCAATTTTTTTTCCACTCCGACATAGCCGACGCTTTGGTGACGCTTTGAAAAGCGTCGGGAAGAAAATTACCGACGCTTATAAGCGTCGGTAAAAGCCTCAAAAAGCGTCGCCAAAGCTCCTTTTTCTTGTAGTGCAGATAGCCTTATTTTCAGCGACCAAACTTTAGCCGCCAAACATTTTACCTCCACCCCGCCAACTTGGTTTTGATTTTCCGCGACCAAATATGCATTTAGTCGGTGTAGGACAATCATTCAGTAACTAACAAGGATATTGGTCGCAAATAGCCTTATTTGCAGCGACTACTATTCATTTAGTCGCCGGAAGTGAATGCTGAAAGTGTATTTTCTTGTAGTGATTTCATAGTATAGTATATTAAAACAAATCATAAAGCAAATCATGCATGAACAAATCATCCACCTTTAATAAACATAGTTCCAAGCATGGTCTGCCGTACCGATCGGTATGAGTTGGTACGGGCCAGTACGTATCGGTACCGGACGGAACCGGTACAGTATAGCTATATTTTTCTGTTTCGACTATTCGGAATTCGTACCGATCGATACCGACCGGAACCGGCCCGTGCCGACCTCAAATTTTTTTTGGCTTCTAGCTCAAACCAGCCGAACTGATACGGTACCGGTTCGGTTCGGTATGGTACCGGTACCGTATCGATACCGGTGCCCACCGATACGTCGGTACGGTCGATACGGTAGCGGATAATGGTTCCAAGTTTATATTGCAGCTAAATTTGTAAATCATTCTTCACATTATTTAATCCTATCATGGATCAAAATGTTGCCTACAGATATTTGTGCTATGGTCATTATAACCCACGATAAGGTCATCTTCGTAATCAACAAAATAGTATTATTCGTACTCATTACCAACTTTAACTTATTGGCAAGGGGCCAATTTTCTTGGATGCCAGTTCTAGAGTGTCGATTTTCTCAATTCTAGAGATCATATATAGCTATCAGAGAGCCTTTAGAAAATTTATATCTTTTCTTAAAATATTCATATAAATAGATCAAAAATACTAAATGGCATGATCAGATTCATATTTCATAACAAAGCTAATTTCATTAAAATATTTATGAAACTATTTTTCATAATAAAATATAATTTTCATAATATATATGCTGATCTATAATTTTAAGAAAAATATGATATTTTCACTGGCAAATCATATGCATGAAAAGTATGATAATTTGAAAATAATAGGTAGTGTAAGATCTACTTACCTCTCTCGTCTTAGGCCATCAAACTTCACTAGGTAATTCAGTTAACCCTATTTAAAATATTGAAAGCAAAATTAATTTATGTTTGACGATTTTAATCGAATTAAAATAATAAAAAATAAGAACGATTAGCCGGATGATAGCGTTCGATGATTACGGGTGGGTCAAGCCTGAGCGTTTCGATCAATAAATTATAAGGTATGGACTCGATCGGGGCCTAGGTCGTTCAATAGAGTTCATCATCATTGGTTCCATGGACACTTGACAGGGCCGGGGTGATCAGTCCACTAGGCATCTCGGGCACTAGGACAGTTTAAGGTCTCTTTTCAGGGATCAACTCAGATTCGTATATCAGATTGATAGGACCCTATACTGAGATCTATAGGCCTCCTAACGAGAGAGAGGGAGACGAGAGACTAGAGAGTGGAGAGAAAAAATAAGAGAAGAAGGAACCGTGTGACTCTCTCTTCTTCTTCTCGAGCAGTGGGAGGTGCTCGGCGGCAACTGCCGCTCGTGGCCATAGATTTGAACCCTTAGCTCGACGAAGGCGTTAGGGCTTGAACGGAAGGAATACACGAGGATCTATGTGGACATATATTTAGTCCATATCGGTTATTCATCGAGGAGATCTTGATATTTATATAGAACTAAGGAATCCAAAAAATACCTTCTGGCTAGTATTTTTTGCGTAAGATTCTGGGTTGTTACTCTCTCTCTCTCTCCACCCCGCCACCTCCGCCTGCGCCCCTTCCTCGTCACCATCATCCAGGTCTGGCTCTCCGACCAAAGGCCTCGAGAACGCGGTTGAGGGGATGTGCAGCCACAGCGACCACCCGGACTCGTGCCTTTCATCAAATCAACTCTCTCCTGCCGGTCCCATACACCGAGATTTTCTTGCAAGCATGCACTGAGAACTACGACGATGCATGGGACAACTTCGACGCCGCCGCCAAGGGCCTGGCAGAAGGTGATGAGGGCACGCTCCACATCATGCTAAGCGCGGTCATCGAACACTACGATACTTGCGAGGATGGGTTTGCCGAGATGTCCGGGACCTCACCAATATTGGCCAGCTATGATGCATGATTTGCTCAACAAGTTGGCCAGCAACTGCCTTGCCCTTGTCGAACCGATCAAATTTGAAGCTTGGGCCTTCTTCTTGGATGATTTACTTCCATGCACTGCTATGCTTCATTTTAGGATTCCTTTCCTTTTTTTTTTTTTTTTTTTGGAGCAAACTGAGCAAAGCCATCAACTTCATTTCATAGAGTTTATGAAAGTATTTCTTTTTTGGATATTAATTAACTAAATTTCTTTGAGCTGGGTTTGTTCTCCAAATAATTATGCTTATGGTTTTGTTCGTCCATCCTTACACTGAAATCTTCCTTATCCAACTATGGATGCGCTGACGAGAAAACCCAACCCCAAATTTGGCCTATGTATATGTTGTTTGCTATTCTCTCTAACTCTTCTTCTTTTTTTTTTTACTCGTGTTCGTGCATGCGTGAGGGAGCGTACGTGCATGTTTTTTCATTGGAATTGTTGAATGAGGTCCGTAGACAATATTCAGCTGCACAGCAAGAGGAGGTAATTCGTAACCCCAAACATATGGAATTTCCCAGCCTGTGGAATGCTTTGGCCTAAAAGAAGAAATGATTTATGTTACCGTGTTAATTAGCTCAGGATTTTTTAACAAGAAAATTATCAGTAGTATGATCAATTCTAAATATACTTGTACCTTTTGTTATATAAATAATGATCAAAACTAAAAATAATCCTTCCTATAAGGTTTCGACAAAATGAGCCCCACCACATACAGTTCTTGAAGGCCTATATATGTTGCAACTGATTAGCTTCCTGTTAAGCCTAACCAAAAAATAGATCTAAAGTTTAACTTTAAGCTCCAAAAGCAAATCTATTTACTGTGTTGCGATATTCACTTATATTCTTTTGACAAGGATTTTATCAGTCTATAAGCAATCACGATATGTGAATCTGAAAAAATAAAAAAACAAAAGAAGCTTTAAATTTTGGCTGATTAAATGATATAAACATCAGAGGTGATGATTCTAGGACTCTATAACAATGGTCTGTTACTATAAGGCAGCCAGCACCTCCCTAAGAATCTCCTCTACATGATTGCCCCTTTTATCTACCTCCACAGCCACCATTCCTCAGTCCTTCACTGTTATATATTTAAGGTCACATGCATGTCGATGATGCTCCTATTTCCCTCGTCCTTGGAAAATTCTGTCAATGTTTTCACTACCATGACTCCTCCTTGCTCAACATAAAAATCTAAAGAGTTAATGGAGGGAGGTGCTGATGGTATGTGAGAATAAGGATGACGTGGCACTAAAGCTGATAGGCTTCCTCTCCTTGCATTCTATGATCACTGGAAAGTGACAGAGTAAGATAAGCTACCATATTCTTTCTCTCCTTTTCAAGGTTTGAATGAGTTCTACCTTCTAGAATTTAGATGATTTAAGTTTTAAATCACTCAACTTTATTGAATTCATGTTGGTCTGTTAGGCCCGTTGTGAATCATTTATCGAACGGGTCTACCTATTAGGTAATATTGCTCTTTTAATAAAATAGTCATAATAGGTTTTAAATGTGTGACCCATTTAATGGATGGGGTGGTTTCAAACATATCTCTATCTCCTCTTCGTGTTACGTGCGGATACCGCCACTTGTCCGCGGTTGGTCTGATTCGGGATCCTTGTTGGTTGGCCGGATAGACTACTAGGCTGGCTGGGACGCGTTTTTTGGTTGGCCGGGACGTGGATATTTTTAAGTGATTTCTAGAAAGAGATGTTGGTGGGATTTGGTGCAATGATAAGATTGCTCTATTATGCATTAAGTATTATACGTTTCAAACACGAAAATGACGTTTTCACGCATAAGGATAAGATTGCATATTTCTCACCCTCTCTACAATTACGGTGGTGAGTGTTTCATGCATTAGGATGCTCTTTTTTATCTCTATCTTTTCGTAAATGCAAGTCCACTCCACTCAATCCCCGTTTTTAACAAAACCAGGGATTGATAGATTCTTTGAATCCAAAACAATAAGTAGCCAAAAATTTCCACAAGCTTGTGTTTCTTGGACTTAGTGTATTGCTATCTTTTTTGTTAAAATAAAACAAAAACTTCATCTCTCCAACACCTCCTCAAAATATGTTCAATTCACAATTTCTTGATAAGAGTAGCTGGTGTCGAAGTTGGTATTTTGGCCCCTAATTAACCATCAAACTAGGTTAGAACCATTCAAGATTCTTGGGTAAGCACGAGATCTGCATTTTTTTTTCAAACTAAATATGCATAATTCATCTAACATGCCAAACAATTTAATTAAAAATCTATTTGCTGTCCTCGAGGGATGTCATTGTGAGCCTTCTACAGCAATTCAGCCTCAAAAACATGTGAGAGCAGGAATAAATACTAGGTTAGAATGACTTGGGATCACATTTTGCACCGTAGAGGATGGCACTTACGTTGCTCATGCATGGCAGAGGTCACGATAGCCAACACAAGAACTAATTACTACATGACACTTGACACGTGAGCGAATCGTCTCATTTACTAATACATTAAAACACGTAAAACAAAAATAATGTATCATTTAATTAGCATATATTTCTCAAAGATTACATTTTTAATGTTTGTCAAAATCCTCACCCCCGGATTCATTGCCAAATTATTATATGCTCCATTTGAACCAAAGAGGGATACCTCAAAACCACCTGTTTCATCTATAAATAGGGGGCTGAAACCACCGCAATAGCATCCTCGGCATGCCTTTCTTGGTTCTCTCGTCAACACCCGCTCTTCCAAAACCATGTCGAGGACCAGCATGAAGCTCCAGTTGATTGCCGATGATGCTGCGAGGAAGACTTCCCTGAAGAAGAGAAAGAAGGGCTTGCTGAAGAAGGTGCAGGAGCTCAGCATCCTGTGCGATGTCGATGCATGCGCCATCATTTACGGACCCGGCGAGCGCTCCCCGGAGGTGTGGCCCTCGCCGGAGGAGGCCACCCGGATGCTCATGCGGCTCCGAGACATGCCGGAAATGGAACAGAAGCAGAAGATGATGAACCAGGAGGAGTTCCTCTACCAGAAGATGAGGAAGTTGGTAGACCAACTTCATAAGCAGGAGTTCGAGAATAGGGAGATGGAGAAGAAGCTGAAGATGTATGAGGCACTGAGGACGGGGAACTTCAACGACTTGGACATAGAGCAAGCCATAAGCCTGTCCATGATGATCGAGATGAAGTTGAAGAAAATCTATGAGAAGATGGACGCAATCAGGAAGCACCAGGAGATGGCCTGGGTTGATGGAGCAGTGCAAGAGGGTGGGAATTCGGCTGGGCTGAACGCTCCGTGGGAGAACAACCCAACGGAGCAGGGCAGGGAGATACTCCAGAGGCAGAAGCAGATGATGGATACGATGATCCTCGCAAGGACAAATGAAACCAATCAGCCTTCTCCAGGTCCAGCCAACCCATGGATGGCTTCCTTCTTCCCCTCCAATTGAGCATGGGTGCATGTCCTTGGCTTTCGTGATCTGTCTTGTCTGTCCTATGTTGGGTCCTGTCTTAGTGGTATCAGGCCAAAATAAATAATAATACAGTCTATGCTTTATCATAATCATTGAGTATGTCATGAATAAAAAACCCTATGTTTTGGACGACCCTGGTCTGATGAAATGATTAACTTTAATGAATTATAAATCATACCTTGAGTCGCTAAATCCATCTTGAATTGAACTCTGAGATGCGTGCGCAGCCTCGATCAACCGAGATTGATCTGATCTATATTGAAATTAGCGAGAGATCTTCTGGAGAGAGAGCTCTTAATGCGTATTTTAGATAAGGGGTCTAACAGGCTATTTATAGCCCTCTTCAGGAACCAAACGCTGCAAGTGGTTATACCCGTGAAGAGTCATCCCCCATCAAGGTAACCCTTCACTGCTGTGAAAATACCTCAATGCCCTTGTGATTATCAGGATTTACGAAATTCAAGGGGCACTTGTCAAATGTGGGTTTTAATTAAACGGGATCAGGGTTTAATTAAAATAGGATCCAACATTCTTCCACTTGGACCATATTGACGGCATTTGTCAATGTGGGCCACAACTTGACGGGATCCCAACATTCTCCCACTTGGACCATATTGACAAGTGAAATATCCTTAGCACTTGAATTTTATAATCTTTATACGCGTATTCTTTTTATTCTGATATCAAGTCGGGCAAACTTTATATTTGACTACTTTGAAAATAATAATACGAACCATGGCGGAAATAACACCTATTTGATTGGCGTATAACTTTCCATGATCACTATATTACTAAACCATCATAACCAAACCCTTATGAATAAACTTCTCATAAAATTCATTCTTTGGTCACAATTTCTGCTACCATAGTATGCACAAACCACATGAATTCATTAAAACAGAAAATATAATAAATGTGATTTACAACCATCTGAAATGTGCACAATAATACATCAATTAATTTATACAGAAAATGCCCATTTGACCGACATGCTCCTTATGCAATCTCGGGGCTATTGCTTTGGTCAAAGGATCTGCCAACATAAGCACAGTATTGATGTATTGAACTGAAACTCTATGGTCATCACATTTGTCTTTTATAACAAGATATTTCACCTCCATGTGCTTATTTTCATTGGATATCTTATTATTCTTTATTGAGGAAACTGCTGCTAAATTATCACAATATAACTTTATGGGCCTTGAAATAGTGTCCACAATCTGTAGGCCTGTGATAAAGTTCCTCAACCAAATAGCTTGTATAACTGCATCATAGCATGCTAATAACTCAGCCTCCATTGTTGAAGCAGCTGTCATCTTTTGCTTCGAACTCTTCCACGAGACTGCACCACCAGCTAGTAGAAAGATATAACCTGATGTTGATTTTCTACTATCTGGACATCCCGCAAAGTCTGAGTCTGAGTATCCAACTATCTCCAAGAGATCGGATTTGTTGTATGTGAGCATATGATCTTGAGTTCCTTGAAGATATCTTAAAACTTTCTTTGCAGCTCTCCGATGTTCCATTTCTGGATTAGCTTGAAATCTCCCCAGTAATCCCATAACATATGCTATATCAGGTCTGGTACAAACTTGAGCATACATTAAAGTTCCAATTATTGAAGCATATGGAAATGCTTTCATATGGTCCCTTTCAATTTCATTCCTCGGAGATTGTGATTGGCTTAATTTTTCACCTTTAGTAATAGGCACTGGGCTTGGTTTGGAATTTTTCATACCAAATCTCTCCAACATTTTCTTAATGTAGGCTTTTTGAGATAGACAAACTTTTTTCTTAAATCTATCTCTATGAACCTCAATGCCGATGATATATGAGGCTTCACCCATATCCTTTATATCAAAATTACTGGAGAAAAATTGCTTAGTCTCTCTAAGCAATGCCAAATCACTACTAGTAAGCAAAATGTCATCTACATATAGGACTAGAAAAATAAATTGACTCCCACTGATCTTAAGATAAATACATCTATCAACAACGTTTTCTACAAAACTAAATGTAGAAATGATGTTATTGAACTTAAGATACCACTGTCGAGATGATTGCTTGAGTCCATATATAGACTTATTTAGCTTGCAAACTTTTTGACTCCGACCTTCTGAAACAAAACCTTTAGGTTGTTTCATGTAAACTTCTTCCTCTAAATCTCCATTAAGAAATGCAGTTCTCACATCCATTTGGTGCAGCTCTAAGTCAAAATGAGCCACCAAAGCCATAATTATCCTTAAAGAGTCCTTCTTTGAAACTGGAGAGAAGGTCTCATGATAATCAATACCCTCATTTTGAGTAAATTCTTTGGCAACAAGTCTGGCCTTATGTCGCTCTACCTTCCCCTTGGAGTCTCTTTTGGTTTTAAAAATCCATTTGCAGCGTACTACAGTAGCCCCAGGAGGTAGTTCAACTAGATACCAAACATTATTTTTAGCCATAGAATCTATCTCATCTTTCATAGGATCTAGCCATTTGGAGGAATTTACTGAATTTATGGCTTGTGAGAAATTTATTGGATCATCTATATTTCCTATGTCATAATCGCTTTCTTGAAAGTTTACTATATAATCTGGTGGAATTTGAGATCTCCTTACCCTTGATGACTTTCTTAAAGTTGCTTCTTGATCCACTGGTTCTATAGGTGGAGGAGCAACATTCTCAGTGATAACCGGCACAGATTCAAGTGGAACATTAAAAGTAGACTCATCCTCCTCCAAATCATTATCAATGATAGGTAGAGAAATCATTGGCTGCTTATTTGAATCTTGCACACCATACGGAGTTTGCTTTTCCTCAAAATTAATTTCTTGAGGTTTTATACTCCCACTGATTTGGTTATTTTCAAGAAATCTAGCATTTCTTATCTCCACAATCCTCAAAGTATGATTAGGACAGTAAAATCTATATCCCTTGGACTTTTCTAGATAACCAATAAAATAACAACTAATGGTTCTAAAATTCAACTTTTTCTCTTGTGGGTTGTACACCCTTGCCTCAGCTTGACACCCCCAAATGTGTAGATGTCTTAAACTAGGTTTCCTACCTGTCCAAACTTCATAAGGTATTTTTGGGACAGCTTTAGTAGGAACCCTGTTTAAAATATATGCAGCGGTTTTTAAGGCATCACCCCACAGAGAAATTGGAAGTGTCGAGTGACTAATCATACTTCTTACCATCTCCATTAATGTTCGGTTTTTTCTTTCTGCAACTCCATTTTGATCAAGAGTACCAGGCATAGTGTATTGTGCAACTATACAATGCTCTTGAAGAAATCGAGCAAATAGACCTAAATGTTGTCTAGTTTCAGTATACCTACCGTAGGATTCACCACCTCTATCTGATCTCACAACTTTAATCTTTTTATCAAGTTGTAACTCTACCTCTGCTTTGAAAAGCTTAAAAGCATTTAATGTCTCAGCCTTGTCATACAACAAGTAGAGATACCCATAGCGTGAGTAATCATCAATAAAGGTGATAAAATATTTATGACCAGTAAAACATGTGGTCGAAAAGGGCCCAAATATATCTGTATGTATGACATCCAATAAATTTGTGCTTCTTATAGCACCTTTCTTAAACTTGTTAGTCTGCTTTTCCTTGATGCAGTCTAAACAAGTTTCAAAATCACCATAATCAAGAGTTGGTAAAATTCAATCTTTTACTAATTTCTTGATTCTTTTTATGGAGATATGGCCCAATCTTCGGTGCCATAACATAGTGGAATTTTCATTTATCATGCTACGTTTTAATCCATAATGATATTTATTTTGCAGGGATAAAAGGGATAGCTCAAAGGATGTATCAAGGTCTAATTTGAATAAACCATCCTCTAACAAGCAATTACCAACAATAATATTATTCAAGGAAAGGTTTGCAAATGACCGTCCAAATGAAATGGTATATCCAAAGGAAGTAAGTTTAGAAACAGATATCAAGTTTCTTAAAAATCCAGGTACATAGAAGATATTTTCTAGATACAAAATATGGTCGGTCTTTAAGGTCAATTTGAACGTTCCAACAGCTTCCACATGTGAATGCATCTTATTTCCCATTATGATGTTTCGTTCACTTTTCATTGGAATTCTTTTGTTCAACAATCCCTGCAAAGTTTTACATATATGGATAGTAGCACCAGAGTCAATCTACCCTGTGTTATGAGATACATCAATAAAATTTGATTCATAACATACTAAGAAAAGAAAAGTACCTTTCTTTTCGAGCCATTTCTTTTACTTGGTGCAGTCCTTTTTCAAATATTCCTGTTTTCTATAGAAGAAGCACTTTATTTGCCTTTTGTCAGTCACTTTGGCTGACACTTTCATTTTCTTCTTCTTAACAGGAATATGATGACCAGTACTGCCGACCTCTTTATGTCCTTTTCCCTTATGAGAGGTGAGATAAACACTCTCTTGCCTCTCTTGTTTTATTCTCTGCTCCTCATCAACACACATGGCTAGAAGTTGATTCATAGTCCATTTTGCTGTATGTGTGTTGTATGAGATCTTAAATGGTGCATACTCCATAGGCAGAGAATTAAGAACAAAGTGTACAAGAAAAGTCTTTGACATATCTACTTCCAATGATTTTAATTGGGTAGCGATGTCACGTAATTCCATAATGTGCTCGCATGTACCACCATTATCATTATACTTTAAGGAAGCAAACCTTGATATTAAGGTGCTGGCTAGGGCTTTCTTCGAACTCACAAATTGCTCTTCTACTGCTGTTAAGAATTTTTTTGCAGTTTTGCAATCAGAAATTGAGCCCCTTATCTTTCTGGAGATATGATTTTGTATGAGTAAAAGACTTAAGCGGTTTGACCGCTCCCACCTCTCATACAACTTTTTCTTCTTTGGCGTAGTTTCCTCCGTGGGGACAGATTGCATGTCCTCATGAAGTGCCAGATCAATATCTGTTCGTCCGATTTCTGTTTACCTAAAAATATGCTAAACAGATCGTTGTTAGAACCGACAAACAAAGTTTAAATTTAATTTTACTCTTACCTTTTCTATTCGAAGAATAGCGGTTGTAAGAGGTCGATTCATAGGGAGGCAATTGGAGTTACATAAAAATTAAAACGTTCACTCGGATTTGAAATCGATTTTTGATTAATAGAAGAAAAATATTACGTTGGGAATGTGGAATGATTCTCTAGTCTATTAGAGAATATTTTCTACTTGAAATTAACGAAAAGACAGTTACTTAAATTTGAAAAGCATTTATATATTTAATGGAAAAGAAAAGCTTTGGCATAAATTAAAATGGATGAAAAACAGTGCTAAGAAGATTAAAAGCCTAGAAGATAAATTGTATAAAAAAAAATTTAATGTATTGCATCAAAGAAGAATTAAAAGATTGCATAAAAAAAAAGAAATTAACTTGAACCCAGAACAAGGATTGCATGAAAAAGAAATAATAGATTTGATAAAAATAAATTGATTACAAAGGTAGAAATGAAGATTGGTAGCTTGATGCTGCCTTTCTTCTTTAAATAAAATAAAGGAAAGAAATAACAAAAATCAAAAAGAAAACTTCTCCCTTTCTCTCCCACGGTGGAACAGCAACATAAAATAATAATTTTTTTTTCTTCTTTCCAAGAACAGAGCATTGCTCTGTTTCTTCTTCTCCCCCCTTCGGGCCAGCCGACCACCTCCTTTTATAGCTCGCCCCCACCTAGAAGCTGGCGATTGATCCCAAAGCAGAAGGGCTGAGTCACGGGATGAGCTGGGAGCGTGAAGAGGGCAGACACGCGTGGGATGCTGGGAGGAGGCGATCGCACGCGGATGAGGTGGAGGAGACGCAGACGGAGAAGGAATTGGCTGGATCATGGCTTGCGGGGCGCTGATTCGGGAAGCTGGATCACGGTGCTGCTGATTTCCTCCTTCACTGGTGGCTGGATCATGGAACGCTTGCAGATGCGGAGGAGACGGAATGGAGCTGGGGTCGTGGAAGAAGCGGACTCGGAGGCTTGAAGCGTGGGGTGCTGAGAGGACCTGACGGACTCTTGGGCTGCTGGAGGAGCCGATCACGGGATCACTTGGAGGCCGCCGCGGGATCGACGGGAGATTGCAAACGTGATGCTGCGATTTGGGGGAGAATCACGGCCTGCTGGAAATGGAAGAAGTTGCTGGGATGGATCGCAGAGGAGGGGCTAGCCGCTGGATCGATGCTTGGGCTCACTCGCGGAATCGCTGGGAGGAGGAAGAGGGTAGACGAGCGCGAGATCCGTGGATTTCCTTCACGGGATGCGGAGAGGAGTTGATCGTGGAAGAGATCCGTGCGGACTGGCTGGAACGGACGGACGTGGGAGGCTGGATCACGCTGGCAAATTTCTGTGATATCTGCACCACTAGATCCGTTAGTGTACTTGGCAAGAGCCCCCAAGTCAACATCTTTAGACACGGGGGACTTCCTCAGGCAAGCCTTGAATAATTGGTAGCGAGAGGCTTTATCAGGCAGAGGAATATAAATTAACTGGTCCAGACGACCTGGCCTAGTCAATGCTGGATCTATAATGTCAGGCCTGTTAGTTGCTCCAATAATAAATACAGTTTTCTTGGCACTCATGCCATCCATCTCTGTAAGGAGCTGATTAAGAACCCTGTCACTTGATGGTTTAGTGATGTTTTATTGAATGTAGGTTCGGATGAGACGTGGAAGGCCGGGATTTCATGCATGCATGGCAGCTGGGGAATTGTTGAGCTCAGGCTACCGGGCATTGGGCTCAAACCCAATATTATTGGGTTTCTTGGATTACTTGCACTCAAACACAAATATAACATTAATTAGTTAATTTTATTATTAATGATTAGCTATAATACTGATTAAGATGGTATGATGATTGCACTTTTATGCTCTCATCACACTCCCCAACCAGCTTATTGCTAGTCTCTAGCAATTTAGTGCGAAAATGATAAAATGAGAGTGCAAAAGTTTTATTTTTATTTTTAGTATTATATATATATATGAACTAAAATAAATACTCACTTTTGTAGAGCATTACAGTTACACTTAGCACGTGCAACAAGCCGTTAAACCCCTAGGTTATCCTAGTGGACGAGTGTTATCTCGTGAGAGTTTGCAGTGAAGTTACCCACAAACTTCGTCAGTCAGGGATTTCCAATTTTTAACTCGAAATTTGAATAAGTATTACTGTATGAAACTAGAATTGCAAGGACAATAGAGACTTGTTGCTATCATATTTTAGCAGACTCTAACTCAAGTTTCATTACACCCCATCTATCTGCTAACAAGTCAAGAATATAGTGAGGTGCAAGATAGTATCATATAAATGAGTAACTTTCACTTACTTCCAACATGATCACTCCAATTTTCAAGACTTTCTAGAGTTAAATGGTAATGAACACCCCAAATTTAACTTTTAATCAGACTGAATGCTAATAAGAATGACTTGTGCAATATCTAGCCTTATTAAGCTTTCTAGCTAATCAATGTAGCGAGTATTAGGCCAATGACTTCCGATCCAGATGGCTCAGGGCACTAGGTATAAAGACACCCTAACAGGCTTAATAACTCAAGTCAACTAGGCTCCAAAGCCAAATTAGTCACTCAGAGTTTAATCTCAGCCATCCTCACCTTTTTACGCGAACACTCGCTGCTTGCCAGGCAAGAGGCCCGGTTACTCAGTGAGAAGACTTAAAATAAACTCGTTTTATTTTCTTCTCTTCTTTTTTTTAAAAATAATAATAGGGTGTTCATCACACATATAACTTTAAATTATCCAGAAGATTAAAAGTATTCATATTGGTTGTAAGTTTACATACCCTACTATTCATGTGCCTAACTGTAGGTGCTAAATCATCTTGTATCATGTTAGCAGAAGATAGGTGGGACGAAAACTCAAACTAGAACTGCTATCATATTCCTTAACTCAAAGCTATTGTCAAAGCAATTCCTAGTTTGTACAGCCAAAAAGATTAGATCCTGAGTTAAAAATTTGAAATCCCTTCTCTTTTTTTAAAAAATCTTATTTTTGAAAAATCAAAAATATTCTTAATTTTAAATCTTTTTTATTTTTATTTTAGGTAGAAAAATCAAAAAAAAAAAATTTAAAGCAGTAATAGGATAGAGTAGAAGTTACCTGATATGGATGGGTAAAGTGACAATTGGGGCCAAAAATCTCCAAACCTGCATGTTAGTTATTTTGTTTTATTTAATTATTTTGTTTATTTTATTTTATTTTTATTTTTTTATAATATTTACATGTTGGGTTGCCTTCCAAGAGCGCTAAGTTTTATGTCTTCAGCCAGACAAAATGTGGATTCATTTTTTTTCAACCATTATCTAAGAATGGTTTTGGAAGAGTCCGAGAAAGAACAGTTGGCTGATAACGATCTATGCTCATGAGGGGAACAGAATTAGGGAGCGTATGCTCGACCCCTTCATCGGAATAGGCAAGGTAAGCTTCGAAAGGGTCCATACTATAAGTTTGAAAGAAAGTCTCCGGAACCAAACTTTCAATCATGTCAACTTCATTGATTTCTTCATCGTCTGGTGGTTGTTTACTTATATTAAAGACATTAAGCTCGACTTTCATGTTGCCAAAAGATAACTTCAGCATCCCATTTCGACAATTGATCACAGCATTTGCTGTGGCTAAGAAAGGTCTCCCTAAAATTATAGGTGTGTGAATGTCTGGATGTATTACGGGTTCGGTCTCAAGGATAACGAAGTCCACAGGATAGTAAAACTCGTTTACCTTCACTATTACATCCTATACAATCCCCTTGGGGTACTTCACCTTCCTATCTGCTAAGGAAAGGGTAAGATTTGTGGGTTTTAATTTTTCCAAACCTAACTTTTGGTACACATAGTAGGAAAGTAAGTTCACACTGGCTCCTAAATCTAATAGGGCTCTCTGGATGATCGTCTCTCCTATTTTTATTTCAATGGTTGGGCAACCAGGGTCTTTGAATTTCGGGGCAATTTGTTGTTGAATGAGAGATGAGGCTTGTGCAGTTATAACAGCTTGCCTAGGAATACAGGTTTTTCTTTTGACCGTGGTGAGGTCTTTCAAGAATTTTGTATAGGAGGAAATTTGTCTTATGGCATCGAGAAAAGGTATATTTATTTGAACAGTTTTAAAGACTTCCATTATTTCATCAAAGTTAGATTGTTTCTTGGAGTCCTAAAGTCTACTGGGGAAGGGAACCTTAGGTTTAAATATTTCTATGGGTTCTTCCTTTTTGTCCTGTTCTTGACCTCTCTTCTGAATAGGGTTCTTATCGGATTTATTTTTATTTTCTTTTTCATGTTTAGGAAGTTGGACTTTATTGTCCACTTGCTTGCCAGACCTTAAAGTGGTAATTTTCTGGACTTCATAGGTCGGATTTTCATTAGAATCGATTTGATACTGACTTCTCTGACCTTGATTTTGTTGTCTACTAGGGTTAGGCATTGGTTGACTAGGTAGTTCACCTTTCTTTCTATCCCCTAGAGAGTTTGCTATTTGGCTTAGACTAACCTCAAGTTTTGCAATCGCTTGCGCATGAAATTGGTTAGTTTGGGCTTGGGCTGTATTAGTCTGTTGTTGTTGCTTGATAAAATCTTGTTGTTGTTTCATCATATTAGTCATCATGGTTTCTAATGGTGAAGGTTGCTGTGGGATAGGGGCATTATAAGGAGGTACAGATGGAACCAAAGGTTGGTTCATTTGTGATGGCCCTATCCTGAAAAAGTTGTTCTGAAAATCTGGTGCACCACCTTGATGCTGAATAGGTTCATTTTGTTTGTATGAGAAATTTGGGTGGAACCTATTATCAGGATGGTAGACTGGACTAAATGAATTGGGAGTGAGCTTCTTGAAGGCACTATATGAATTTAAAGTATTTGCTTGCTCGGCCTTTATGGTGGGCAGATTAGGGCAGCACTCCACTAGATGTTCCAGACTGTTACATAAGATACATAAACTATGTGACTCGTGATCCATTTTCATGATGTGATTTAACTCTTTATATGAACTCGAACTAGTGGAAACAGTGAAAGCATCAAACTTTTTACTTAAGTTATTCCTTCCAGTCACCAGATTGGACATAACATTTTTGAGGTCTGGGTCTGCTTTCATTTCATAATTACCTGGTTTTCTAGACCCGAACTCATCTCTATTTACTTCCTCACCATAGCTACTCCAATTTTGGGTGTTCTCGGCTAAGTCAACGAGAAATTCATAGGCTTGATCCGGGGTTTGGTTCATGAACCTACCTTTGTGCATGGACTCAATCATGTTTCTATGTGCCGAAGTTAGTCCTTTATAAAAGAAGTGGATCAGATCAGCCTTATCAAGCCCATGGTGCGGGCACTTGACCAAAAGATCATGGAATCTTTTCCAAAGTTGGAAAAATTCTTCCTCAGATTTTCCTCTAAAAGTTCTGATGGCATCCTTAATTTTTTCAGTTTTTACCATGGGATAGAACTTAGCCATGAACTTTCTAGATAGTTGTTCCCATGATGTGATGGAATTTGAAGCCAGGGAATACAGCCATGCAGCAGCACGATCCTCTAAAGTCATAGGAAACAACCTTAATTTAATACCCTCTTCATCTAAGTTTTGATTTCTAAATGTTTGACAGATTGTCAAAAATTTGTTTAGATGAATGTAGGGTTGTTCACTCTCCAACCCATAAAACTTGGGTAACATGTTTATTGTTGCAGCCCGAATCTCGAATTGGGCTGCATTATTAATTGGTAATACTATGTGTTACGGGGGAATTTAGCCACCATGCCCCACATGACCGGCACGCGCGCCCAGGAAGACTACGGCAGTCCCTTGATCCAGCAATCCGACCCCGAGTCGGATATCTTCGGCTCCGCAGCCCGACCCCGAGTCGGCTGCCCCTTGATCCAGCAATTCGACCCCGAGTCGGATATCTTCGGCTCCGCAGCCCGACCCCGAGTCGGCTGCCCCTTGATCCAGCAATCCGACCCCGAGTCGGATATCTTCGGCTCCGCAGCCCGACCCCGAGTCGGCTGCCCCTTGATCCAGTCATCCGACCCCGAGTCGGCAATCTCTCGACAACAACAGACTGTTCCTCTGAGGCACGCCGCGGCCCCCTGCTCCACTACTCCCTGCAACGGCCGTATCCGGCGCTGCCCCACGATCCCCTGTAACAGCCGTACAAAGCGGAGCTCCACTATGCCCTGCCAGGGCCGTACCCAGCGCTGCCCCACGACGCCCTGTAACGGCCATGTCAGTGGCAGCCCCATCGTGCCACACGATGATGAATCTCCGGAAAAACCCCCCAGCCTGATATATATGAGGCTGGGGGGAAGGGGGAGGGTAAGAAAAGGTTTTCCAGAGTATTCTCTTATCCGTTACTACTATCTCTCCTTCTCCTTCAATCTCCTCTGACTTGATCGTCGGAGGGCCCCCACTACCCCAGTGGTGGTGCGAGGCTTGCCTGCAGGTTTCCCGGTGGAAGGTGGAGCGCAATCAACCCAACTCCAAGGGAACCCCGTTCACACCGCTGTGCCAATCGTTCTCGGTTTGGACCACCAGCAACAGTTGGCGCTAGAGGAAGGGCCGGATCTCAGAGCGATCGTAATGGCACGGCGAGGTGGTCGTGGAGCTTCCAATGCTTCCGGTCGCGGGGCCTCTCGCGCCACTGGCCGGGAGGCCGCTGCATCCCCAACACGCTCTCAGCAACACTCCACCGGCCCACCGCCCATTCAGATGGTCGAAGCCGCCCAGTTCGACCAGCTAACCCAGCAGGTTCGCACCCTCGCGGAGGCGGTGCAGAATCTGCAGGGTGCGATGTCCCGGGCGCCGCAGCAGGCTCAGGAGCCGCCGCTGCCTGAGCGTTCGCCTGTCCTCCTCAACCCGCGTTCCTTCCTCTCCCATGGGGAGGAGCGCCGACGCGAGGAGGATTCTCGAGCACGCTCCATTCTGCCGGGACCTTCCCACCGGAGCTGCGCGGGGTACGAGAGGCGGGCCCGGGCGCGTTCCCCGACCCCCCAGTCCTCGAGGAACCCGCGCTCCAGTCGGTCCCCCTCTCGCCGCTCCTTGTCTCCCACCCACCGGTCGCGTTCCCTGGACCGGCGGGTGGACGATCTCCACCGACAACTCCAGGTCCTGAAGGGCCATTCCAAAGATCCCTTCACCGACTTAGAGATCTCCTCCCAGCCGGCGCTCACCTCGAGGATCCTGCGGACCTCGAATCCGCCGGGGTTCAAAATGCCGGCGATCGAGCCCTATGACGGGGCGGCGGACCCGCGGGATCACGTCGAGAGTTTCAGGACCCTTATGCTCCTCCACGGAGCATCAGATCCCCTTCTCTGCAAGGCTTTCCCGGCAACCCTCCGTGGCCCGGCGAGGGCATGGTTCGCCGGGCTGGAGGCTGACTCAATCCGGTCCTTCGACCAGTTCACTCGCCTCTTCATCACTCATTTCGCCGTCAGTAGCCGGTGGCGACTGGTCTCCGACTCCCTCTTTGATGTCCGGCAAAACGAGGGAGAAAGCCTGCGGGATTATCTTACCCGCTTCAACAGGGCTACGCTGGAGGTCCGGAACCTGAGTCAGGAGGTAGCTCTTTCAGCCCTGAAGCGTGGCTTCCGGAAGGGCAGACTCACCTTCTCCCTGGACAAACGCCTGCCGCGGAGCTTCCCAGAGCTGTTGTCCCGGGCGAACCAGTATGCGGACGCCGAGGAGGCGGCCGCCCACCGGAGCAAGGAGGCCGCCGAGATCCCACAAAAGCTTGGGAAGAAAAGGCGGAAAGAGGCACGCCAGAGGAGGAGCCCGACGCCCCAGCGTCGGCGCAGAAGCCCGTCGCCGGCGAAGAACCACGGCGCCCCACGCCCTCGTTCTCCGCCCCGACGTTTCAACCGGTACACCCCTCTCCTGACTCCCCGGGCCCAGATCCTTATGGAGATCAAGGGGCGGGAGGACCTCCCGGCCCCGAGACAGATACGAAGGATCCCTGGAAAGAGGCCCTCCCGGGCGTACTGTGAGTATCACCGAGACCACGGCCACGACACAGAGGACTGCTTCCAGCTTCGGGACGAGATCGAGGCTCTTATCCGTCGGGGGCGTCTCGGTCGGTATGTGAGCGACCGACGTCCCCCCGCAGACCCGCGTCCGGCCGACCCGGCTCCTCCGGAGCCTCGGGAGCAGAATCGACCCGTTGCGGGCGTGATCCACACTATCACTGGGGGCTGCTCTCGGCCCGTGAGGAACGCAGGGGGCTCGACGGAAGAGTCAGGGACGGCCGTCGTAAAGAGGCAGAGGGTCGGCAATGTAATCACCTTTTCTGATGAGGATGTAAAGGGGGTTCAGACTCCCCACGATGACGCCATGGTGATCTCCCTCACTATGGCAAACTATGATGTAAGGCGTGTTCTTGTGGATAGTGGAAGCTCAGCTGATATTTTGTTTTACGAGGCCTTCCAAAAGATGAGCTTGTCCAGACAGTTGTTGCACAAAATATCCACCCCCCTCGTAGGATTCACCGGTGACGCTGTCCCGGCGGAAGGTGTCGTTGAGCTGCCTGTGACTGCGGGCGTCGCACCCGCAGAAGCCACGGTGCGACTCGGGTTCTTGGTCGTCCGTATCCCCTCGGCCTACAACGCTATCCTCGGGCGACCCGGGCTGAACGCCCTTCGCGCGGTGGTCTCCACGTATCACTTGCTCATGCGGTTCCCCACGGCGGTCGGGATCGGAGAGGTCCGAGGTGACCAACCGACCGCACGGCAATGTTTTCTAGCAACCCTCAAAGGGAAGAAGCCCGTGGAAGCCCTAAGCGTCGAGTCCCTTGATGCCAGAGACGAGGTGGCCTTACGGCACGGGGAGCCGGCCGAGGGAGTGGTCGAAGTCCCCCTTGAGGAAGGCCGCCCCGACCGGGCGGTCCGGGTCGGCGCCAATCTCGACCCGGGAGCTCGGGCCTGGTTGGTGGAATTCCTCCGAGCCAATGCCGATGTATTTGCCTGGTCGGCGGCCGATGTACCTGGGATCGACCCGGAGGTCATTTCTCACGCCCTCAACGTCGACCCGACCCACCGACCAATAAAGCAGAAGAAGAGACACTGTGCCTCGGATCGGATCCGGGTGGTCGACCAGGAGGTAGACAAGCTCTTGGAGGCAGGATTCATAAGGGAGGTAAGCTACCCCGAGTGGCTGGCAAATGTTGTACTTGTCCGGAAGGCGAGCGGGAAGTGGAGGATGTGCATCGACTATACCGACCTGAACAAGGCGTGCCCTAAGGATAGCTTTCCGCTTCCGCGAATAGACCAACTGGTCGACGCGACTTCCGGATATCAGCTGCTGTCTTTCATGGACGCCTTCTCCGGTTACAACCAGATAATGATGGCCCCACAGGACGAGGAGAAAACTGCCTTTATAACAGACCGGGGGCTGTACTGCTACAAGGTAATGCCCTTCGGTCTGAAGAATGCTGGCGCTACTTACCAGCGCCTCGTCAACAAAATCTTCAAAGAGCAAATCGGCCGGAACATGGAGGTGTACGTGGACGATATGCTGGTGAAGAGCCGCTATGCAGACCAGCACATCGCGGATTTGGAGGAGACTTTCACCACCTTGCGGAAGTTTCGCATGAAGCTGAACCCAGCGAAGTGCGCCTTCGGCGCTTCGGCCGGGAGGTTCCTCGGTTTCATTGTCAACCAGCGGGGTATTGAAGCCAACCCAGACAAAATCAAGGCCATCCAAGGTATGTCCCCTCCGACCAAAGTAAAGGAGGTTCAGGAGCTCGCTGGAAGGGTCGCCGCGCTTGGACGATTTGTGGCAAATCGGCCGAACGCTGCCAACCATTCTTCAAGGTGTTAAAACGCCCGAAAGACTTCCTCTGGACGGCCGAATGTCAAGCAGCATTCGACCAGCTCAAGGAATACCTGGCGTCTCCTCCCCTACTGTCCAAGCCGCAAGAAGGGGAGATGCTCTACCTCTATCTGGCGGTCTCCCCAACCGCGGTCAGTGCGGTGCTGGTTCGGAAAGAGGCAAAGCTCCAGAAGCCTGTGTACTACATCAGCCGGGTCCTACGGGATGCCGAGACGCGGTACACGAAGGCTGAAAAGATCGCCTTCGCGCTGCTGACCGCGACCAGGAGGCTTCGCCCCTATTTTCAGGCTCATTCGGTCACCCTCTTAACCGATCAACCACTACGGCAGATCCTCAGCAACCCCGAGAATGCGGGACGACTGGTGAAGTGGGCAGTAGAACTCGGTGAGTTCGACATCCGCTACCAGCCTCGACCCGCCATCAAGGCCCAGGTGCTTGCAGACTTCCTCGCTGAGTGCACGGTGCAGGAGGCGGAACCTAGACCGCCGGAAACGCCCAGCCTCGACCTCCCGATTTGGACGCTTCACATCGATGGGTCGTCGAACCCCGAGGGTGGAGGGGCCGGGCTGGTCCTTACCAGTCCTGATGGAGTGATAGCCGAGTATGCCTTGAGGTTTGGATTTCCAGTGACCAACAACGAGGCGGAGTACGAGGCCCTAGTCACGGGACTCAAACTCACCAGAGAGCTCGGCATTCGGCGTTTGAAGGTCTTCACCGACTCCCAGCTGGTGGTCGGGCAGGTTCGTGGGGAGTTCGAGGCCCGGAGCCCGACCATGCAGAACTACGTCCGGAAGGTGCAAGCACTCATTCCCGACCTCGGCAGTGTCGACATTCGGCAGGTCCCCAGAAGCGAAAATGCCAGGGCCGATAGGTTGTCCCGCTTGGTGGGCACAGAGGCCCACAACTTGTCGAGGGCAATCTACCTGGAGACCCTGGATGCCCCGAGCATCGGCGAGGCTGGAGCGGTGATGGCGATTGATCCGGAGCCGTCTTGGATGGACCCGCTCGTCGCCTACCTCGCCGAAGGGATCCTCCCTGAAGACGAAGATCAAGCTCGGCGACTTGTCAAGAAGTCCGCTCCCGGGATGCCTAACCCTCGGATGCCTGGCTTAGTGCCGGAAGAATTTCCTGAGGCCTAACCCTCGGATGCCTGGCTTAGTGCCGGAAGAATTTCCTGAGGCCTAACCCTCGGATGCCTGGCCTAGTGCCGGAAGAATTTCCTGAGGCCTAACCCTCGGATGCCTGGCCTAGTGCCGGAAGAATTTCCTGAGGCCCTACCCTCGGATGCCTGGCTTAGTGCCGGAAGAATTTCCTGAGGCCTAACCCTCGGATGCCTCTCTTAGCGCCGGAAGAATTTCCTGAGGCCTAACCCTCGGATGCCTGGCTTAGTGCCGGAAGAATTTCCTGAGGCCTAACCCTCGGATGCCTGGCCTAGTGCCGGAAGAATTTCCTGAGGCCTAACCCTTGGATGCCTGGCCTAGTGTCGGAAGAATTTCCTGAGGTCCTACCCTCGGATGCCTGGCTTAGTGCCGGAAGAATTTTCTGAGGCCTAACCCTCGGATGTCTGGCCTAGTGCCGGAAGAATTTCCTGAGGCCTAACCCTCGGAGCGGAATTTTCCTGAGGCCTAACAACCCTCAGATGCCAGGCTAACCCGATGATCATCTCGGGAGCAGACTAGCCTGAAGCCCCGACCGGTCGCCTCGGCTTGCGCCAGCCTTGGCCGACCAACGAGCGGAATTTCCTGAGGCCTAACCCTCGGATGGGTGATGAAGAGGCGAGTAAACTGGTCGAAGGACTGGATTGAGTTAGCCTCCAAGCCGGCGAACCACGCCCTTGCCGGGCCACGGAGGGTCGCCGGGAAGGCCTTGCAGAGGAGAGGATCTGATGCTCCGTGGAGGAGCATAAGGGTCCTGAAACTCTCGACGTGATCCCGCGGGTCCGGGCCCGCTGCGGCGCTCAGGGAGCAGCGGCTCCTGGGCCCGCTGCAGCGCCCGAGACATCACACCCTGCAGGTTCTGCACTGCCTCCGCGAGGGTGCGAACCTGCTGGGCTAACTGGTCGAACTGAGCGGCTTCGACCATCTGAATGGGAGGTGGAGCGGTGGAGTGTTGCTGAGAATGTGTTGGAGACGCAGCGGCCTCCCGGCCGGAGGCGCGAGAGGCCCCGCGACCGGAGGCATTGGAAGCTCCACGACCACCTCGCCGTGCCATTACGATCGCTCTGAGATTCGGGACTCTCAGAGCAGGAGGCAGGGCGGAGGCTGGCCTCGCCCACTACGTACTCTATGAAGGGAGGCTGTATCGGACCTCGTTCACCGCCCCCCTCTTAAGGTGCCTCCGCCCCTCGGAGGCGGCCTACGTCCTCGGCGAAGTCCATGAGGGCGTCTGCGGATCGCACTTGGGGGTTAGGTCCTTAGCGCACAAGATCATGAGGCAAGGCTATTATTGGCCTACCTTGTTGGAGGACTCGAAGGATCACGTACGGAAATGCGACGCCTGCCAGCGCCACACCAATGTCCAGAGAGTCCCTTCTGTCCCCTTGGCACCAATCACCGTGCCCTGGCCCTTCCACAGTGGGGAATGGATATCCTCGGACCATTCCCCGTCGCTTCAGCCCAGCGGAAATTTTTGATTGTTGCAATCGACTACTTCACCAAGTGGGTGGAGGCAGAGCCGCTGGCTACTATCACGGAGGCGCAAGTCCGGAAGTTCGTGAAGAAAAACATCATTGTCCGATTTGGGGTACCTCGGGTCCTCATCTCGGATAATGGTCGACAGTTCGACAACAAGCATTTCCGTGACTTCTGCGAGGAGTTCGGGATCGAGCATCGGTTCACATCTGTGTCGCATCCCCAAACCAACGGTGAGGCCGAGGTCACAAATCGGACAATCCTCCAAGGAATTAAGGCGCGAATCGGTCGGACGGGGCAAGCTTGGGTCGAAGAACTCGAGAATGTCCTTTGGGCGTATCGGACCACGCATCGGACCCCTACCGGGGAGACGCCTTTCAGCCTAACCTATGGCACGGAAGCGGTTGTTCCCGTGGAGCTCGGACTCCCCTCGCCCCGGGTCGCCGCGCACCGACCCGAGGCCAATTCGGAGCAACTCCGAGGGAACCTGGACCTCTTGGAAGAAGCAAGAGAAATGGCATAGGTTCGGATGGCGATGTATCAGCGGAGGGTGGCCCGATATTATAACTCCAAGGTCCGACCGAAACTTTTCAGAATCGGAGATCTGGTGCTAAGGCGAGCCAAAGCATCTCAACCCGCGGAAGGTGGGAAGCTGGCGCCAAATTGGGAAGGCCCGTATAGGGTTCGCTGGGTAAACCGACCTGGCTCCTACCAGTTGGAGGCCCTAGATGATCGAGAAATTCCGAGGAGCTGGAATTCCGCTAACCTGCGGGTGTATCACCAGTAGAGCGACAAAGCCAGGAAGACAGTTCGAAAAATGTACAATTCTTTTCATTTCAATAATTTCTGGTTACAACGGTGTGTTCGTGTGATTACAAAGAATTCCCAGAGGGGAATTGGGGAGTAAAGAAAACAAGGAAGAGGTGGAGACTCCGTGGAGCTGAAGATCTGGGACCCCGAACCCTCCATCCGAAGCAGCTGCAATCCCACCGGGCGTGGGTGCTTCTCCCTGGAGGCGCCATCCACGCCTCACGCAAAGGACGAAGAGCCAGCGCGGACGAAGGAGGAGTTCCCGCTGCCTCCAGAGAAACGCCACCTCCAAGGGATATTCCGGTCCTCCCCAGGAGAAGGGGAGGGAAGGAATACAAGGGAGAAGAGCGCGAGGAGGCGCGATCCCGGATGAAGCGTCTGGCGCAGAGCTCAATCGGGAGGCGGGGCTGAAAGGAGGGGGGACGTGATCTCGGATGAAACGCCTAGAGCGGAGTTCCGCCGGGGAGAACCTCCTTGTTGATCCCAGATGAAACGGCTAGTTGGCGGAAGTCGCGAGGGGCGCGCCTCCCGTTCCTCCGGCGGGGGTTTCCCAGCCACACGCCGGAGAGGAGGTCCACGATCCATGGTAACCTGAATAGCTCCGGCTTGGCAGGCTCCACCGCGCCTGCACTTATATTTATAGCCAAACTGTGGCCCCCCGGTCGTTCCGATGCGGGTGGCTCCAATAAAGGCGGGCGCACCGAATCCGGAGCCGTTCCAGCTCTCGAGGCGTATCCTCCCACGATCTCCTAAGCGTTGTTCTCCTTAATTGCATTCTTCATGCAGAACACTCCGGGCGGTGTGTATCCCACGGCCCACGTATCTCCGCTCGCGCCCAGGCCGCATCCGCCTCGAAGAACGCGCGTATTGCGGCCGCTTAACTGACACTCCTTGCAAGCAGCAACTGGCGATCCGATTTCTCAGGTAACGCCTCAATTAGCATTTAATACCCTTCTGGTGTTCCCCAGGCGACGCTTGGAGAAGAGGAGAAACACGATCGTAGCTGGCCACGGAGAAATCTCGTCGAGCGGCAAGCGACAGGCGCGTGACCAACGAGCGGAATTCCCCGAGGCTCGGCCCTCGGATGCCAGGCTAACCCGATGATCATCCCGGGAGCAGACTAGCCTGAAGCCCCGACCGGTCGCCTCGGCTTGCGCCAGCCTTGGCCGACCAATGAGCGGAATTCTCCGAGGCTCGGCCCTCGGATGCCAGGCTAATCCGATGATCATCCCGGGAGCAGACTAGCCTGAAGCCCCGACCGGTCGCCTCGGCTTGCGCCAGCCTTGGCCGACCAACGAGCGGAATCTCCCGAGGCTCGGCCCTCGGATGCCAGGCTAACCCGATGATCATCCCGGGAGCAGACTAGCCTGAAGCCCCGACCGGTCGCCTCGGCTTGCGCCAGCCTTGGCCGACCAACGAGCGGAATTCCCCGAGGCTCGGCCCTCGGATGCCAGGCTAACCCGATGATCATCCCGGGAGCAGACTAGCCTGAAGCCCCGACCGGTCGCCTCGGCTTGCGCCAGCCTTGGCCGACCAACGAGCGGAACCTCCCGAGGCTCGGCCCTCGGATGCCAGGCTAACCCGATGATCATCCTGGGAGCAGACTAGCCTGAAGCCCCGACCGGTCGCCTCGGCTTGCGCCAGCCTTGGCCGACCAACGAGCAGAATTCCCCGAGGCTCGGCCCTCGGATGCCAGGCTAACCCGATGATCATCCCGGGAGCAGACTAGCCTGAAGCCCCGACCGGTCGCCTCGGCTTGCGCCAGCCTTGGCCGACCAACGAGCGGAATTCCCCGAGGCTCGGCCCTCGGATGCCAGGCTAACCCGATGATCATCCCGGGAGCAGACTAGCCTGAAGCCCCGACCGGTCGCCTCGGCTTGCGCCAGCCTTGGCCGACCAACGAGCGGAATTCCCCGAGGCTCGGCCCTCGGATGCCAGGCTAACCCGATGATCATCCCGGGAGCAGACTAGCCTGAAGCCCCGACTGGTCGCCTCGGCTTGCGCCAGCCTTGGCCGACCAACGAGCGGAATTCCCCGAGGCTCGGCCCTCGGATGCCAGGCTAACCCGATGATCATCCCGGGAGCAGACTAGCCTGAAGCCCCGACCGGTCGCCTCGGCTTGCGCCAGCCTTGGCCGACCAACGAGCGGAATCTCCTGAGGCCTAACCCTCGGATGCCTGGTCTAGCGCCGGAAGAATTTCCTGAGGCCTAACCCTCGGATGCCTGGCCTAGCGCCGGAAGAATTTCCTGAGGCCTAACCCTCGGATGCCTGGCCTGGTACCGGAAGAATTTCCTGAGGCCTAACCCTCGGATGCCTGGCCTAGCGCCGGAAGAATTTCCTGAGGCCTAACCCTCGGATGCCTGGCCTGGTGCCGGAAGAATTTCCTGAGGCCTAACCCTCGGGTGCCTGGCCTAGCGCCGGAAGAATTTCCTGAGGCCTAACCCTCGGATGCCTGGCCTAGCGCCGGAAGAATTTCCTGAGGCCTAACCCTCGGATGCCTGGCCTAGCGCCGGAAGAATTTTCTGAGGCCTAACCCTCGGATGCCTGGCCTAGCGCCGAAAGAATTTCCTGAGGCCTAACCCTCGGATGCCTGGCCTAGTGCCGGAAGAATTTCCTGAGGCCTAACCCTCGGATGCCTGGCCTAGCGCCGGAAGAACTTCAAGAGTTAGGAGTCGGCGAGACGCTACCAAGAGTTAAAAGAGGAAGGACGAAAGTGAAATGAAGAAACACTCTATTTGCATTAACTTTCATTGTTTCAGGGCCGAGACCCATACAACTTGGCAAAACGCCAACATACAAAGAAAAGGACAAAGAAAGGTACAGAGGGTCAGCTTGGAGGAACCCCTGGGTCGGGAACGCCGGGCACGTCCGCAAGGGGTAGGGAGGCGGTTGGAAAATCAGCAGGCAATGGCGCCGGAGGGGAGTCGAGGAGGGAGACCCCACTCAGGTCAATCCCGGGGTATTTAGCCGACACCCTTGCCAAGCCTTCATCGAAGCCTAAGACAAAGGAGTCGGACCCCGCATCCGACATGTCACGGACGAACTCATCGGACTGACGATAGGCCTGTACAGCCTCCGACATGTCACGGATGAACTCGGCGGACTGACGATAGGCCTGTACCGCCAGACGCCCGATTTCCGCGCTCTTCTCGGCCAGCGCCGCCTCTGCTCGCTCCGTAATCTGAGCTTTTGCCTCCATGACCTTCGCCACAATCCGGTCGTCCGCCTCGGAGGAGACCCTCAGCAGATCAGCCCGAGCCTCCTTGTGCTTCGCCTCGGCAGCAATACGAGCAGCCTCAGCCTCCTCCAGGCGCGAATGAAGCTCCCGGTCGCTCGCGCGGGACTCCTCCAAGACCGACTCCAATTCGCCCAGCTTGGCTTCAAGAGACCGGGTTCGGTTGCGGGCGTTGTCGGCTGACCGCTGGGCCTTCTCCCACCTCTCCCGGAAGTCGGCAGCCTTCCGGAACTGCTTTTCGGCCCGCTCCTCCGCCTTCCTGACCTCGCTTTCGAGACCCGAGGCAACCTTGAGTTGCTCCTGAGCCTCCAACAGTTGCCTCTCGAGGGCGGCGAAGCCGAGTGCCCGCTCTTCGGCCACCTGGAGCCTCGTCTCGAGGTCCCTGGTCGTCCTCCCCGCCGCAGCCTGGCCTCCCTCCTCTACTGCTTTCAGTTGGCTCTCGGCCCTCGCCAGGAGCCTCGCCTGTTCCTCGTGGCTCTCCTCCAGACGAATCATGTACTGGGCGAGCTAAAAGATAGGAAAAATGAGAGCGTCAGACGGGGATCAATAGAGCTTATGAGTGGCGGAAGCGACCAAAAGAACACTCACCGACATAAGACAGACGCAGCTGGCAGCCCCGACGTCAGGGATCCTCATCTGCCGGACCTGCCTACGGTCCTTCTCCAGCAGCACCGTCTCGATGAGGTTTCGGGCGCCGGCGAAAGTGAAGGCCGACCCCGACTTCGCCCCGGAGCCGGACGGTGGTTCTACAGCCTTACCCTTACCCATCGCTTGGGGAAGAGTCATGCTGACCGTGCTCGGGGCGGGGGCCGCTCCAGGAATCGACAGGGTCCCGCTCGGCCGGGGCCTCGGCGCGCCCCTCCTTCTCGTGTCATCCGAAGCCGACCGAGTCGAAGGCCGGGTTGGGGACCGATCGCGTCCAACCCGGCCGTCTCGGGCGCGCTCGGATGACACCTCCGGAATAACGGTAGTCTCATCACCGGAGGGCTGATACGGCGCCAACTGTCGGTCCAAGCCCGCGGCGTCCCCCTGATCGGTGGGTCCGGACCCGTCTGTCGGCGTCGGAGTCGCCTGCTGGCGGGACTTCTTCGCCGGTGGGACCCCGCTCGGAGGAGTCCGTTTCTTCCTCCGGATCGCTTCCAGTAGGGACGTCCTACCAACAGCCATCGCCTTGTCCGACCGCATGACGTCGTCGATTTCTGCAAAAAGGACGAGATGGTCGGAGACTGAGAAGCTGATGGAAAGAAGAAACGAAAGAGGAGAAAAAAGCTAAAAAAGAAGTGGTGGCGGGCTCACGGTCAGCGGGGACCGAGCTCAGGCCGACGTTCACCAAGGTGTCCTCAGAAATAAGGCGAGACACCGGGGGGAGCCGGCCCTCGGCAACCAACCCCTTCAAGACGGCGACGCCATCGGATTCCTCCCTCGACAACCTCGATAGGCCGATCGGGGACTTCATCGGCGTCTCCCAGGTTGCCCTAATTCCCCAAGAGGGATCTACGTCAATGAAAAAGAAACGCTCCTTCCAGCCGTGGATGGAGGAAGGAGCCTCCTTGACGAGGCCGCACCCTCGCCGCGCCGCAAAGCACCACCACCCTCTGTCCTGGGGGTGGCCGTTCAGGCCGTAGCATTCCCAAAAGACATTCAGGGTGGCGGGAACCTCGTGCATGCGGCAGAGAACCTGGAAGGCCGTCAGGGCGCGCCATGAGTTCGGCACCAGTTGCGTCGGCGCCACTCTTAAACCCCGAAGCACCTGCACAACTAAGTCCGAGGGGGGAAAGCGGAACCCGGCCCGAAGGATGTCCTCGTTGATGGCGACCTTCCCCGGAGGAGGATGGGACATCCTCTCCTCAGGCCCCGGGAGCGTAACGTTGCAGGCTTCGGAAAGGTGGTACCGGGCCACGAACCTATCTAGGTCTTCGGGGACCAGATCCGACTGAATGCGGTCCGCTCTTACTTCGTCCATACCTAATGGCCAGTGGATCTACGGTCAGGACGGGGCCAAGAAGGGGGAAAGGACCGGAACGACTGAAGTACACTAATACGGAAGGAGAAAGTATGGAGAGCCCTAAATTGAAGAATGGGGCAACTCACCGGAAGGGAAGAAAGAACGGCTCCGAGGGCGTCAAAGGAGGAGCGAGCAAACAGTCCGACGGCAACGACAGCAGCGCAAGGGAGAAACTCGAAGATGCCTGCGAAGAGAAAAGCGGACGGGGGAGGGCCCCCGGTTAAATAGGCGGAAAGGCGGGTGACGCCTCGGTGACGCCAGAGGACGCCTGGCTGCCGAAGGATCGCTCGCGCCCCAAAGGCGAATCGACGCCATTAAGGAAGGATGTCCACCGAAATCCGCAGACTGCCAGATCAGCGACAACCGCTATACGCCATAAAGGAGGCGGGGAGCTCGAAGCGCGCGCGCCTTTCCGAGGGATGGCGGCAATCTCGAAGCATCACTCCCTTCACCCGTTCCCCTCCTGGTTCCAGGCTCGGAAGTGGGGGGCTACTGTTACGGGGGAATTTAGCCACCATGCCCCACATGACCGGCACGCGCGCCCAGGAAGACTACGGCAGTCCCTTGATCCAGCAATCCGACCCCGAGTCGGATATCTTCAGCTCCGCAGCCCGACCCCGAGTCGGCTGCCCCTTGATCCAGCAATCCGACCCCGAGTCGGATATCTTCGGCTCCGCAGCCCGACCCCGAGTCGGCTGCCCCTTGATCCAGCAATCCGACCCCGAGTCGGATATCTTCGGCTCCGCAGCCCGACCCCGAGTCGGCTGCCCCCTGATCCAGTCATCCGACCCCGAGTCGGCAATCTCTCGACAATAACAGACTGTTCCTCTGAGGCACGCCGCGGCCCCCTGCTCCACTACTCCCTGCAACGGCCGTATCCGGCGCTGCCCCACGATCCCCTGTAACAGCCGTACAAAGCGGAGCTCCACTATGCCCTGCCAGGGCCGTACCCAGCGCTGCCCCACGACGCCCTGTAACGGCCATGTCAGTGGCAGCCCCATCGTGCCACACGATGACGAATCCCCGGAAAAACCCCCCAGCCTGATATATATGAGGCTGGGGGGGGGAAGGGGGAGGGTAAGAAAAGGTTTTCCAGAGTATTCTCTTATCCGTTACTACTACTGTTCGTCCTTTCCTGTCTACCTAAAAATATGCTAGACAGATCGTTGTTAGAACCGACGGACAAAAGTTAAATTTAATTCTACTCTTACCTGTTCTACCCAAAGAATAGTGGTTGTAAGAGGTCGATCCACAGGGAGGCGATTGGAGTTGCATAAAAATTAGAACATTCACTCGGATTTGAAATCAATTTTTGAATGATTAAAGAAAAACATTATTTTGAAGATGTTGATGGATTTCCTGGTCTACCGGAGAATGTTTTCTAATTAAAATTAATTGAAAGACAGGTACTTAAATTCGAGGATCATTTATATATTTAATGAAAAAGAAAATTCTGGCATAAAATGGATGAAAACAGTGCTAGGGATATTGAAGACTAGAACATCGATTGCATGAAGGAAAATTAAATATATTGCATCAAAGAAAAATTAAAAGATTGCATAATTTGAAGAACGTAGATTAAAAACAGAAATTACAACTTTAGCATGAATAAAACTAAAAATCCCAAAACACTTGCTCTCAAATAAAAACTCTTAATAAAACAAAAAAAAGAAAACTAAAGAAAAAAACAAACAGAATATGCTCTGTTTTCAAAAGAGAAAACAGAGCATTTCTCTTCTTTTTCCTTGGACCAGCCCCAACCGAGCACACCCCCTCCTCTTCCTCCTTCTCCTTTTATAGCCGCGGACGGACTGGAATCGGAAGGTGATGGCAGACGCGGTGAGGACGCGGGGAGGAGTCGATCACGGATGAGATCCGGGCGGAAGCTTCGTGGACGGTGCTGGGAGCTGAAGCGGAAGGTGGGGACGCGGATCCGGGCGCTGGGAGGTGCCGATCACGGAAGAGCTGGCACGGACGCTTGGATGCGGAGGAATTCAGACGGGCTGATGCGGAAGGAGGGCGTGAACCTGCTTCTTTGGGCCACGGATGCGGGATCGCTGGGAGGTGAATCGCCCGGGATTGCATGGAAGCGGAAGGTGGGCTGATGCGGAAGGAAGGAGGCGCTGGGATCTTCCTTCACGGACGCGGGATCTGTGGAGGGTGCCGTGGGATGCTTGAAGATGGCGGCCTGATCACAGCACGGGATCACGGAGAAGGGAGTCGTCCGGGCTCTTTGCTGGGAGGAGGCGTGGATCACGGGATCGCTGGGCGGATTGCGGAGGAGGGATTCCGGGAGGACGTGGATCCGTGGGTGCAGAGGCGGGATGAGAAGCGACTTGCTAATTTGGGAGGCTTGGAAGAGGGGCTGGCTGGCTGCTGGATCGACGGGAGGAAGAAGAACTTGACGCATGATCGCTAGGGATCTTCATTTGCTTGAAATCCGGAATGGCAGCTGGTCTGCAATGGAGCTACGGGCTGAAGAAGCTGCTGGGAGGAAGAAGAACAGTGAACACCCTATTAAAAAAAAAAGTTCCCGTAACACTGTTCATATAAATAGTGTTTTCACGTAACACTATTCATATGAACAGTGTTTTCACGTAACACTATTCATATGAACAGTGTTTTCACGGAACACTGTTGTTTCATCTCGGAACACTGTTCATATGAACAGTGATTTCAGCATGAACAGTAACTTGAGGAATAAATAGTATTTTCAGCTATCTTCATAGGAGTGGAGGTTAAAAAGGTCTTTTTCTTTGTGATGAAGTGAGAGTGGGAATCTCTATTCCGAAAGAGTGTGTGTGCTAATCCGGAAAGGAGGGAATGCGATGATCACTAGGAGATCGCATGCGGGCTCGGATGTTTGGGTACACATGTACTCGATCAGATCATAGCAAGATTGGGCCCGCGCGGTTTGGGGCCATGATGCATCCCTCTAATCCCTACCAAATGCGCATTTAGACTTTAATTTATACTAACATGTGCCAAACAAAAATATAGTATTAACTTAGTGATTTTATCGTTATATGTTAGCAGTAATACTAATTTAAGCAGCATGTAGATCGCACTTTTGTGCTCTCATCACACCCCCCAACTAGCTTATTGCTAGTCTCTAGCAATTCAGTGCGAAAATGATAAAATGAGAGAGCAAAAGTGTTATTTATTATATAAATATCCTAAGATAAATACTCACTTTCGTAGAGCATTACGATTGCACTTAGCATGTGCAACAAGCCGTTAAACCCCTAGGTTACCCTAGCGGACGAGTGTTGTCTCGTAAGGGTTTGCAGTGAAGTTACCCACAAACTTCATCAGTCAGGAATTTCCAAATTTTAACTCAAAATTTGAACAAGTATTACTGTATGAAACTAGAATTGCAAGGACAATAGAGACTTGTTGTTATCATATTTAAACAGACTCTAACTCAAGTTTCATTACACCCCATCTATCTGCTAACAAGTCAAGAATGTAGTGAGGTGCAAGATAGTATCATATAAATGAGTGGCTTTCACTTACTTCCAACATGATCACTCCAATTTTCAAGACTTTCTAGAGTTAAATGGTAATGAACACCCCGGATTTATTTATTCTTTTTTTTTTTTTTTAGACTGAATGCTAAGAAGAATGACTTGTGCAATATCTAGCCTTATTAAGCTTTCTAGCTAACCCATGTAGCGAGTGTTAGGCCAATGACTCTCGATCCAGATGGCTCAGGGCACTAGGTGTAGAGACACCCTAACAGGCTTAATAACTCAGGTTAACTAGGCTTCAAGGCCAAATTAGTCACTCAGAGTTTTATCTCAATCATCCTCACCTTTTTACGCGAACACTCGCTGCTTGCCAGGCAGGAGGCCCGGTTACTCAGTGAGAAGACTTAAATTAAACTCATTATTTTATTTTATTTTATCTCTTTTTTTTTCTTTTTTTTCTTTTTTTTTTGGTTAGGCTAGGGTGTTCATCACACATATAACTCTAAATTATCCCAAAAATTAAAAGTATTCATATTAGTCGTAAGTTTACATACCCCACTATTCATGTGCTTACGTGTAGGTGCTAACTCATCTTGTATCATGTTAGCAGAAGATAGGTGGGATGAAAACTTAAGCTAGAACTGCTATCATATTTCTTAACTCAAAGCTATTGTCAGAGCAATTCCTAGTTTGTACACCCAAAAAGATTAGAGTTTGAGTTAAAAATTTGAAATCCCCTTTTTTTTTTGAAATTTTAATATTTTTTTTAATTTTTTTTTAATTGCATAAAAAAAATCAAAAATATTCTCTCCCTTTTTTTTTTGAAGAAAAATCAAAAATATTCTCACCTCCATACCTAAATCTAACATTGTCCTCAATGTTAAAGAAAATTTAAAGCAGTAAGAGGACAGAGGAGAAGGTACCTGATATGGGCGGATAAATTGGGGCAAAATACCCCCAAACCTGCATTTTTTTTTTTTTTGAGAATATTTACATGTTGGGTTGCCTCCCAAGAGCGCTAAGTTTTATGTCTTCAGCCAGACAAAATGTAAATCCCCATTTTTTTTTCAACCATTATCTAAGAATGGTTTTGGAAGAGTCCAAGGAAGAACAGTTGGCTGGTGACGATCTATGCTTATAAGAGGAACAGAACTAGGGGGTGAATACTCGACCACTTCCTCAGAATGGGCAAGGTAAGCTTCTAAAGGGTCCTTATTATAAGTTTGTAAGAAAGTCTCCTAAACCAGACTTTCAATCATGTCAACTTCATTGATTTCTTTGTCGTCTGGTGGTTGTTTACTTATATTAAAGACATTAAGTTCGACTTTCATATTGCCAAAAGATAACTTCAGCATCCCATTCCGACAATTGATCACAGCATTTGCTGTGGCTAAGAAGGGTCTACCTAAAATTATAGGTGTGTGATTGTCTGGATGTATTACAGGTTCGGTCTCAAGGATAACGAAGTCCACAGGATAGTAAAACTCGTTTACCTTCTATTACATCCTCTACAATCCCTTTGGGGTACTTCACCGTCCTATCTGCTAAGGAAAGGGTAATATTTGTGGGCTTTAATTTTCCCAAACCTAACTTTTGGTACACATAGTAGAAAAGTAGGTTCACACTGGCTCCTAAATCCAATAGGGCTCTCTGGATGATCGTCTCTCCTATTTTTATTTCAATGGTGGGGCAACCAGGATCTTTGAATTTCGGGGCAATTTGTTGTTGAATGAGAGATGAGGCTTGTGCAGCCATAACAGCTTGCCTAGGAATGCTGGTTTTTCTTTTAACCGTGGTAAGATCTTTCAAAAATTTTGTATAGGAGGGAATTTGTCTTATGGCATCGAGAAAAGGTATATTTATTTGAACAGTTTTAAAGACTTCCATTATTTCATCAAAGTTAGATTGTTTCTTTGAGTCCTGAAGTCTACTGGAAAAGGGAGCCTTGGGTGTGTATGTCTCTATTGGTTTCTCCTCTATTCCTTGTGTTTTCTGTTCTTGTGCCTTTTTCTGAGTGGGATTCGGTTCATGCTTTTCTTCTTTTTCTTGTATAGGAAGTTGAACCTTATTGTCCACTTGCTTGCCAGACCGTAAAGTAGTAATTGCTTGGACTTCATGGTTCTGGTTTCCATTAGAATCAATCTGAAACTGGCCTCTCAGCCCTTGATTCTGTTGCCTACTAGGGTTAGGTACTGGCTGACTTGGCAGTTCACCTCTCTTCCTATCCCCTAGAGAGTTAGCTATTTGGCTCAGACTAACCTCAAGTTTTGCAATCGCTTGCGCATGAAATTGGTTAGTTTGGGCTTGGGCTGTATTGGTCTGTTGTTGTTGCTTGATAAAATCTTGTTGTTGTTTCATCATATTAGCCATCATGGTTTCTAATTGTGAAGGTTGCTGTGGGATAGGGGCATTATAAGGCGGTACAGATGGAACCAAAGGTTGGTTCATTTGTGGTGGACCTATCCTGGGGAAGTTGTTCTGAAAACCTGGTGGACCACCTTGATGCTGAATAGGTTCATTTTGCTTATATGAGAAATTTGGGTGGAACCTATTATCAGGGTGGTAAACTGGGCTGAACGAGTTGGGAGTGGGCTTCTTAAAGGCACTATATGAATTTAGAGCATTTGTTTGCTCGGCCTTTATGGTGGGTAAACTAGGACAACACTCCACTAGATGCTCAGAACTGTTACACAAGATACATAAACTTTGTAACTCATGATCCACTTTCATGATGGGATTTAACTCTTTATATGAACTTGAGCTAGTGGAAACAGTGAAAGCATCAAACTTTTTGCTTAAGTTGTTCATTTCAGTCACCAGATTGGACATGACATTTTTGAGTTCTGGGTCTGCTTTCATTTCATAATTACTTAGTTTTCTAGACCCGAACTCATCTCTATTTACTTCCTCACCATAGCTACTTCAATTTTGGGCGTTCTCGGCTAAGTCAACAAGAAATTCATAGGCTTGATCCGGGGTTTGGTCCATGAACCTACCCTTGTGCATGGACTCAATCATGTTTCTATGTGCCGGAGGTAGTCCTTTGTAAAAGAAATGTACTAGATCAGCCTTATCAAGCCCATGGCGTGGGCATTTGACCAACAAGTCATGGAATCTTTCCCAAAGTTGGAAAAATTCCTCCTCAGCTTTTCCTCTAAAAGTTCTTATAGCATCCTTAATTTTTTCTGTTTTTACCATGGGATAGAACTTAGCCATGAACTTTCTAGATAGTTGTTCCCATGATGTGATGGAATTCGAAGCTAGGGAATACAACCATGCAGCAGCACGATCCTCTAAAGTCATGGGAAACAACCTTAATTTAATACCCTCTTCATCTAAGTTTTGATTTCTAAACGTTTGACAGATTGTCAAAAATTTGTTTAGATGAATGTAGGGTTGTTCACTCTCGAACCCATGAAACTTGGGTAACATGTTTATTGTTACAGCCCGAATCTCGAATTGGGCTGCATTATTAATTGGTAAAACTATGCAAGTAGGGGGACTAGCGGATGCGGGTGCGAATAATTCATTCAAAGTTCTAATGTGTTCACCCATTGTAGAGATTGACAGTTGGTTTACACTTCGCAAGTTGTGATGAAAAGTTCTGTCAATCTCAGGATCAAATGGGGTTAACTTATCCCTTAATGACCTTCTACCATGCATACATTTTCCACAACTTAATTAGACTCAATTTTTAAACGAAATCCTAAAAGATAAGAAGAAGGGCTAGACCAAGATGACCACAATCAACACCACACAATAGATTGGCTCTTTAATCTTGAGGTTAAAGAAGGTTTAGTAGCTTTTAATCTAGTTGCACAGAGATTTATCAGGTTAAAAAGTTCCTGAAATTCTCTCCTAGATTAGACAGCTCCTAATCTCCCTTTCAGATTAAGCTTGAGCTTACCAGTTAAGCGATCCAGTAATCAGTGACCAGGAAAGTCCCGGGGTGTGTGGTGGTGCCAGAAGGGATACACCAATACCACAATACCCGTAACAGTTCTCACTGTTGTAAAACTTTCCTAGACATCACCAATTACTAAATCCTCACTGGAGTGGCTTTCAGCCGCTTCTTTCCAAGAGCCTAATTGAGCTCGAAAACCCTAAGGCCAACGTCTAATTTAATTTTAATTTAATTTGGCTTAGGATAAGTATGCAAGGTGGTGATTTTTGGGCTAAGGACAGGTAATGACTTCCCGACCTTATCTTTTTAGTGGGTTTTGCCCTTAAATTATTTTATGCAAATGCTTGATGCAACAAATAATCAATAATTTTTTTAAAGTTTATGCAAAGTCATTAGGTTGTATTGATTAAATGAGCAAGCAAAATATATTTTTTTTTCTTTTACTTTTTTTTATTATTTTTATTATTTTTATTTTTTTTTTATTTTTTTTTAAAATTTTTTTTTTTAGCAATAATTTGAATGTAAACTAAAACTAATCCTTATGCGTCACTCAATCTCCGAATGCCCGTTGAATAAGCTCTGGAGATTACTCCGTGAGGAGTCCCAATAGAGGTATAATAACCTCGGGAAATTACGCCTTATCAATTACTAGCAAAAATAATATAGATTTTTTTTTTAAATTTTTTTTAATTTTTTTAATATATTTTTTTTTAAAATTTAAATTTAAATTTCAAATTTCGAATTTCAGAATTCAAATTTTGAATTTAAATTTTTGAATTTTTGAATTTTGAAATATTTTTTATATTTTATTTTTTTAAAAATTTTTTTTTTTCGAATTTCAAATTTCAGAATTTAATAACTACAAAATTATTAACTGAAAATAATAAAAATAAAAACTTACTACCGGAGTGCGTTCACTCCGGGCATCCAAAATTCAATTTGATCTTCGTGATCGTTCTTGCTTCTCGATTTGCCTCCCGGCAACGGCGCCAAAATTCTGTTCGTCCTTTCCTGTCTACCTAAAAATATGCTAGACAGATCGTTGTTAGAACCGACGGACAAAAGTTAAATTTAATTCTACTCTTACCTGTTCTACCCAAAGAATAGTGGTTGTAAGAGGTCGATCCACAGGGAGGCGATTGGAGTTGCATAAAAATTAGAACATTCACTCGGATTTGAAATCAATTTTTGAATGATTAAAGAAAAACATTATTTTGAAGATGTTGATGGATTCCCTGGTCTACCGGAGAATGTTTTCTAATTGAAATTAATTGAAAGACAGGTACTTAAATTCGAGGATCATTTATATATTTAATGAAAAAGAAAATTCTGGCATAAAATGGATGAAAACAGTGCTAGGGATATTGAAGACTAGAACATCGATTGCATGAAGGAAAATTAAATATATTGCATCAAAGAAAAATTAAAAGATTGCATAATTTGAAGAACGTAGATTAAAAACAGAAATTACAACTTTAGCATGAATAAAACTAAAAATTCCAAAACACTTGCTCTCAAATAAAAACTCTTAATAAAACAAAAAAAGAAAACTAAAGAAAAAAAACAAACAGAATATGCTCTGTTTTCAAAAGAGAAAACAGAGCATTTCTCTTCTTTTTCCTTGGACCAGCCCCAACCGAGCACACCCCCTCCTCTTCCTCCTTCTCCTTTTATAGCCGCGGACGGACTGGAATCGGAAGGTGATGGCAGACGCGGTGAGGACGCGGGGAGGAGTCGATCACGGATGAGATCCGGGCGGAAGCTTCGTGGACGGCTGCTGGGAGCTGAAGCGGAAGGTGGGGACGCGGATCCGGGCGCTGGGAGGTGCCGATCACGGAAGAGCTGGCACGGACGCTTGGATGCGGAGGAATTCAGACGGGCTGATGCGGAAGGAGGGCGTGAACCTGCTTCTTTGGGCCACGGATGCGGGATCGCTGGGAGGTGAATCGCCCGGGATTGCATGGAAGCGGAAGGTGGGCTGATGCGGAAGGAAGGAGGCGCTGGGATCTTCCTTCACGGACGCGGGATCTGTGGAGGGTGCCGTGGGATGCTTGAAGATGGCGGCCTGATCACAGCACGGGATCACGGAGAAGGGAGTCGTCCGGGCTCTTTGCTGGGAGGAGGCGTGGATCACGGGATCGCTGGGCGGATTGCGGAGGAGGGATTCCGGGAGGACGTGGATCCGTGGGTGCAGAGGCGGGATGAGAAGCGACTTGCTAATTTGGGAGGCTTGGAAGAGGGGCTGGCTGGCTGCTGGATCGACGGGAGGAAGAAGAACTTGACGCATGATCGCTAGGGATCTTCATTTGCTTGAAATCCGGAATGGCAGCTGGTCTGCAATGGAGCTACGGGCTGAAGAAGCTGCTGGGAGGAAGAAGAACAGTGAACACCCTATTAAAAAAAAAATTCCCGTAACACTGTTCATATAAATAGTGTTTTCACGTAACACTATTCATATGAACAGTGTTTTCACGTAACACTATTCATATGAACAGTGTTTTCACGGAACACTGTTGTTTCATCTCGGAACACTGTTCATATGAACAGTGATTTCAGCATGAACAGTAACTTGAGGAATAAATAGTATTTTCAGCTATCTTCATAGGAGTGGAGGTTAAAAAGGTCTTTTTCTTTGTGATGAAGTGAGAGTGGGAATCTCTATTCCGAAAGAGTGTGTGTGCTAATCCGGAAAGGAGGGAATGCGATGATCACTAGGAGATCGCATGCGGGCTCGGATGTTTGGGTACACATGTACTCGATCAGATCATAGCAAGATTGGGCCCGCGCGGTTTGGGGCCATGATGCATCCCTCTAATCCCTACCAAATGCGCATTTAGACTTTAATTTATACTAACATGTGCCAAACAAAAATATAGTATTAACTTAGTGATTTTATCGTTATATGTTAGCAGTAATACTAATTTAAGCAGCATGTAGATCGCACTTTTGTGCTCTCATCAACTATCTCTCCTTCTCCTTCAATCTCCTCTGACTTGATCGTCGGAGGGCCCCCACTACCCCAGTGGTGGTGCGAGGCTTGCCTGCAGGTTTCCCGGTGGAAGGTGGAGCGCAATCAACCCAACTCCAAGGGAACCCCGTTCACACCGCTGTGCCAATCGTTCTCGGTTTGGACCACCAGCAACACTATGCAAGTAGGGGGACTAGCAAATGCGGGTGCGAACAACTCATTCAAAGTTCTAATGTGTTCACCCATTGTAGAGATTGACAGTTGGTTTACAGTTCGCAAGTTGTGATGAAAAGTTCTGTCAATCTCAGGATCAAGTGGGGTTAACTTATCCCTTAATGACCTTCTACCATGCATACATTATCAACAATTCATCAGATGTGACTCCTAAAATGAACGAAATTCTAAGAGAAGAGAAGGGCTAGACACAGATGACCACAACCAACATCACACAACAATTTGACCCTATTAGTCTTAGAATTAAGTGAGGTTTAGTAGCTTCTTAAATCTAGTTGCACAAAGATTTATCAGGTTAAAAAGTTTCTGAAATTCTCTCTAGATTAGACAGCTCCTAATCTTCCTTTCAGATTAAGCTTGAGCTTACCAGTTAAGCGATCCAGTAACCAGTGACCAGAAAAGTCCCAGGGTGTGTGGTGGTGCTAGAAGGGATACACCGATACCACAATACCCGTAACGGTTCTCATTGTTGTAAAACTTTTCTAGACATCACCAATTACTAAATCCTCACTAGAGTGGCTTTCAGCCGCTTCTTTTCAAGAGCCTAATTGAGCTCGAAAATCCTAAGGCCAACGTCTAATTGATTTTAATTTAATTTGGCTTAGGATATGTATGCAAGATGGTGATTTTTGGGCTAAGGACAGGTAATGACTTCCCGATCTTATCTTTTTAATGAGTTTTGCCCTTAAATTATTTTATGCAAATACTTAATACTAAATGCAACAAATAATCAATGATTTTTTTAAAGTTTATGCAATGTCATTAGGTTGTACTGATTAAATGAGCAAGCAAATTCTTTTTTTTATTTACTATTTTTTTAATTTTTAATTTTTTTTATATAAGGAATCACTTGAATGCAAACTAAACACAATCCTTATGTGTCAGTCAATCTCCGAATGCCCGTTGAATAAGCTCTGGAGATTACTCCATGAGGAGTCCCAATAGAGGTATGATAACCTCGAAAGATTGCACCTTATCAATTACTTGCAAAAATAATATATATTAAATTTTTTTGATTTAATTATTTTTTAACTTTTTTTAAAATTTAAATTTTAAATTTCGAATTTCAGAATTCAAATTTTGAATTTAAATTTTTGAATTTTTGAATTTTGGAAATTTTTTCAATTTTGTTTTTTACTTTTTTTATAGAAAACTTTAAATTTCAAATTTCAAATTTCAGAATTTAATAACTACGAAATTATTAACTAAAAATAATCAAAATAAGAAAAATTAATAAAAATAAAAACTTACTACCGGAGTGTGTTCACTCCGGGCATCCAAAATTTAATTTGATCTTCGTGATCGTTCTTGCTTCTCGAATTGCCTCCCCGGTAACGGCGCCAAAATTTTGTTCGTCCGATTTCTGTTTACCTAAAAATATGCTAAACAGATCGTTGTTAGAACCGACAAACAAAGTTTAAATTTAATTTTACTCTTACCTTTCCTACTCGAAGAATAGCGGTTGTAAGAGGTCGATCTATAGGGAGGCGATTGGAGTTACATAAAAATTAAAACGTTCACTCAGATTTGAAATCGATTTTTGATTAATAGAAGAAAAATATTACGTTGGGGATGTGGAATGATTCTCTAGTCTATTAGAGAATATTTTCTACTTGAAATTAACGAAAAGACAGTTACTTAAATTCGAAAAGCATTTATATATTTAATGGAAAAGAAAAGCTTTGGCATAAATTAAAATGGATGAAAAACAGTGCTAAGAAGATTAAAAGCCTAGAAGATAAATTGCATAAAAGAAAATTTAATGTATTGCATCAAAGAAGAATTAAAAGATTGCATAAAAAAAAAGAAATTAACTTGAATCCAGAACAAGGATTGCATGAAAAAGAAATGATAGATTTGATAAGAATAAATTGATTACAAAGGTAGAAATGAAGATTGGTAGCTTGATGCTGCCTTTCTTCTGCAAATAAAATAAAGGAAAGAAATAACAAAAATCAAAAAGAAAACTTCTCCCTTTCTCTCCCACGGTGGAACAACAACATAAAATAATAATGTTTTTTTCTTCTTTCCAAGAACAGAGCATTGCTCTGTTTCTTCTTCTCCCCCCTTTGGGCCAGCCGACCACCTCCTTTTATAGCTCGCCCCCACCTTGAAGCTGGCGATTGATCCCAAAGCGGAAGGGCTGAGTCACGGGATGAGCTGGGAGCGTGAAGAGGGCAGACGCGCGTGGGATGCTGGGAGGAGGCGATCGCACGCGGATGAGGCGGAGGAGACGCAGACGGAGAAGGAATTGGATGGATCACGGCTTGCGGGGCGCTGATTCGGGAAGCTAGATCACGGTGCTGCTGATTTCCTCCTTCACGGGTGGCTGGATCATGGAACGCTTGCAGACACGGAGGAGACGGAATGGAGCTGGGGTCGTGGAAGAAGCGGACTCGGAGGCTTGAAGTGTGAGATGCTGAGAGGACCCGACGGACTCTTGGGCTGCTGGGAGGAGCCGATCACGGGATCACTTGGAGGCCGCCGCGGGATCGACGGGAGATTGCGGACGTGATGCTGCGATTTGGGGGAGAATCACGGCCGGCTGGAAATGGAAGAAGTTGCTGGGATGGATCGCAGAGGAGGGGCTGGCCGCTGGATCGATGCTTGGGCTCACTCGCGGAATCGCTGGGAGGAGGAAGAGGGTAGACGAGCGCGAGATCCGTGGATTTCCTTCACGGGATGCAGAGAGGAGTTGATCGTGGAAGAGATCCGGTGCGGACTGGCTGGAACGGACGGACGTGGGAGGCTGGATCATGCTGGCAAATTTCTGTAATATCTGCACCACTAAATCCGTTAGTGTACTTGGCTAGAGCCCCCAAGTCAACATCTTTAGACACTGGGGACTTCCTCAGGCAAGCCTTGAATAATTGGTAGCGAGAGGCTTTATCAGGCAGAGGAATATAAATTAACTGGTCCAGACGACCTGGCCTAGTCAATGCTGGATCTATAATGTCAGGCATGTTAGTTGCTCCAATAATAAATACAGTTTTCTTGGCACTCATGCCATCCATCTCTGTAAGGAGCTGATTAAGAATCCTGTCACTTGATGGTTTAGTGATGTTTTATTGAATGTAGGTTCGGATGAGACGTGGAAGGCCGGGATTTCATGCATGCATGGCAGCTGGGGAATTGTTGAGCTCAGGCTACCGGGCATTGGGCTCAAACCCAATATTATTGGGTTTTTTGGATTACTTGCACTCAAACACAAATACAACGTTAATTGGTTAATTTTATTATTAATGATTAGCTATAATACTAATTAAGATGGTATGATGATTGCACTTTTGTGCTCTCATCAATATCCATGCACCCTAAAGTAAATGTCAGTCTTTCTTTCCATTCCGAGAAATTTGAACCATTAAGTATTGGGATGCATGATGTGGTTTGTGAAAAAACTGTCGGAAACAAAGCTGCAAAACATATGCTTACTATCAATATGCATGCTATAATTACGCTAAAGTCTTATCTAAATCACTAGCCCATATTAGCAATTTAGTGAGTAAATCAAAATTAACTTTATATGATTTACCCCTTTACGATAAAACTAATGCATTAAGTATGACATTTAATGAACTTTATATATCTAGTTGGAAAAATCCAAAGAATAATAGCCAGATCAGCTCCAGATCGGTGGTGGAGCACTAGGCTCACTTAAGTACTAGCCTTTCTTAGGCACGTATGCCTTTTTGACAAGCTTTTCTTAGACAGCGTTATTCAATGGATAAAATTTTACTAGATATTGTTCAATATTAATGAAGAATTCAAGGCCTTTGGGCAACAAGATTTCATCATAAATATCATATTAATAACATTATTTCATCCCATCATTAACCTTGTATAATGACTTCCCTTTGGGGCTGGTTCCTTATATATGATGCAAGTATTCAATTTCATGAGATGGTGATAAAAGACTCTTTATTGTTTAAATTAAATTAAAGCATTCTAAAATTTATGGGATGCTTTGGCTCGTCACCACAAATATGCAAAAATTTAATCATTTTTATGTCTTTTCCTACATAAGATGCTTTGGCTCGTCTCATGCATATATCACCCTTTTATCATGAAAATATGAATAATATAAACAATCATGTATCATCATAAGAAAGCATATAAATTGATCATTTATGCAATAAATTTATTACTTGGAGTAATACATAATTGTTAAAGTACTATTCTATAATGAAACTTTAGCAAAGGGACCACATAAATATATTTTAGGACCCTTTTGATAATTCAACTTTCGGCTGGGGACCACATATGAATTTCTAAAGCCCCTTTTTCAGAATAACATATTATCAAGGGTTTAACTGCAAAATGCATAGTTTAGTCAAAAGGATTCGGGTTTCGGATTGCGGGCCGAGACCAATAACCCAAAATTTGTTAATCCCTTCACCCTTTTATTATTATTATTTAAATGGATTCGGATTTCGGGTTGGATTCCATGCCCGAAACCCGAAACCCATCTCTTCATCTTTCCCAAACGAGGCTGATCGAAAGAGGAGGAGGAGGCAGCCAAAACCGGTGATCTCCTCCCATTCTTTCGGTGGCGCAACCGCCGCAGCCGGCCGTAGGCATGGCCGCAGGCCGCGGGGCGGCCGTAGGGTGGGGCCGGAGGCTGGGGTCGGCCGCGGAGGCCACAGCGGCCACGGAGGCCGTGGGGTTCGGCCGCAGGGTGCGGCCGTAGCCCGCGGTCGCGGGCCGCAGGGACGTCGGCCGCAGGCCTTGCTGCGGGCGCCGTGGGAGGCACGGGCGGGGCCGCTTAGCGGCGGGCCGCAGGCCACGGCGGCCGAGTCCTCCTTTCCCCTTTCCACCTGCCTCGACGATGGTGGCCACGGCAGTTTGCAGCCACGGCCGGCTCGCCGTGCCGGGTTGCAGCGGTAGCCGGGGAGGCGGCGGCCATGGCGGCTGTGGGCGGCGGTGGCCATGGTTGCCTCCTCTCCCTTCTTCTGTTCTTAAACAGGGGTGGAAGGAGGTGTGGCAAGGGTGAAGGGTTTTAGTCCCATATCGCCCAGATAAAGATATTTCATTGCTTTAAGTAATATGGGCAAAAACTTTCATCCCGAAAGAGACTTTTAGTCCCACATCGGGAAGCCAAAAATCTTTCCAATGTTTAAATAACATCGGGTTCTCCATCAGACTTAATCAACAGATCAAATAGGTATGATTTGTTTTAGACTCCATCTGCTCTGATACCATTGATGAAATGATTAACTTTAATGAATTATAAATCATACCTTGAGTCGCTAAATCCATCTTGAATTGAACTCTGAGATGCGTGCGCAGCCTCGATCAATCGAGATTGCTCTGATCTATATTGAAATTAGCGAGAGATCTTCTGGAGAGAGAGCTCTTAATGCGTGTTTTAAAGAAGGGGTCTAACAGGCTATTTATAGCCCTTTCCAGGGACCAAATGCTGCAGGTGGTTACACCCGCGAAGAGTCACCCCCCATCAAGGTAACCCTTCACTGCTGTGAAAATACCTCAATGCCCTTGTGATTATCAGGATTTACGAAATTCAAGGGGCACTTGTCAAATATGGGTTTTAATTAAATGGTATCAGGGTTTAGTTAAAACGGGATCCAACATGATCATCAATAATTAATAAAAAAATATTTTGTCTATCTTAATTTCTTATATCCTGTTTGCTGAATATTTGATTAAGACTATCATGCTTCGCATGTTCTCTAGACTCCAGGGTTATGCTCTCGGAAGGTATGCAGCTATATTACTTGGTCGATCCGAGTGTTATGTTTAACGCATGATAGCAAGTTGTTGCTATTGTCAACTTTTTTATTATTGTTCTTACTATTGTTGTTGTTGTTGGTGGTGGTGATGGTGTTATCGGCATTTTCAATAGAGCTAGCATGTGTGATAGTGTGAACTACCTTTGAGATTTTTCTTTTCATTGTCTTCCTTTCAGTTGTATGCAATAGATAGTTTTAATTTGCCATTTCATGTCTACTACTTTTATCCATTTGGTTATGACATTTCAGTGTATATATATGGTGCCCTTATAGTAAGTGCATTTGGAAAGACTGGCAAACTAACTATATGAAGGTGCAATTTTTCTAATTATATACTCGACCCTTAAATTTAAGATGGCAAGCTAACTAGGCACCTAGAATGCACATGTGAGAGAAGAGATAAGAGAAAGTAATGGAGTTCAATTTGTTAAAGAATTGAATCAAAGAGTTCAATCAGCATGGAAGTCAAATTAGAGAAAGACAGTCTAATTTATTTGGAAGGGTTCTAGAAGGATCTAATTTGAATAGAAAAAAGAAGAGAGAGAGTAGGTAATGTAGGTGGAGAAGCTAGTAGATAGAGCATTATGTTTGGTATTGTTTTTGCTTTTATCAAAAAAAAGAGAGCTAGAACCTACATTTTATAGATTTTCAAAGATCTTTTTTTTGAACTTTCTTCTTGAAAAACATTTTTCATAAAATATTACTAAATATTTTTATATTTTTCAGAAAGTGCTTTTTTGCTTTAGAAGTTGTACGAGATCTTTTTTTTTTAACCAATACCAAACGCACCCTAATTGACATACTTTTAGAAGGATAAGAAGATATATTCAATATAAAGAATGATAGAAAGAAAATTAAAAGCAACTATTTTTTGATTTGAAAATTGCATTTTATAAAACACAAATATAACATGCCAGCTGGTAATGTCCTTCATAGTTGGACTGAGTGGTCATCCTACAAAGAGATTATACGATGATTCCTTAACCCTGAAGGCATAAACAAATGTTTATTTGTATATTGCCCATTATGCGAGACTTCTATAAATATAATTTTGTCTGAATTTTATAGAACCCTCCAAATCCTAAATCTTCTAGAGCAAATTAGACTATAGAAATTTTATCAACAACTTGTGTATTTTATTTAGGCTAGGAGTGCAAACGAACTGAGCCAAGTCGATCCAAGTGTTACCTTTAAGGCATGATAGAAAATTGTCGCTATTGTCATTTTTTATTGTTGTTGTTACCATCGTCGGTGGTAGCAGCAGTGGCATTGTTGTGACAGCGTTATCGGTATTTTCAGTAGAGCTAGCATGCATGATAGCGTGAACCACCTTTGAAATTTTTCTTTCCCTTTTGTCTTTGTTGTCATGGCATCCTTGTCTTCCTTTTAGTTGTAAGCAATAGATAGTTTTAATTTGCCATTTCATGTCCGCTACTTTTATCCATTTGGTTATGACATTTCAGTGTATATATGGTGCCCTTATAGTAAGTGCATTTGGAAAGACAAGCAGACTAACTATATGAAGGTGCAAATTTTCTAATTATATACTCAACTCCTAAATTTAAGATGACAAGTAACTAGGCACCCGCAATGCACATGTGAGAGAAGCTAGTAATAGAGCATTATGATTTTGCTTTTATCAAAAAACAAAAATAGCTAGAACCTAGATTTTATAGATTTTCTAAGATCTGGTGCGGACACCAGTGCCAGGTCAGCCGGTCGCCACAGGTTCCAGCCAGCTCAGCGGGTCCCAGCCGATTCAGCCAGCTTGATTTTATGGATTTATTTTAGTTCGATTTATTTTATGTTGATTGGGTTTATTTGCATATTGTCATTTTAGGGCCTTTTCGGGATTGTTTTATTTGTAGGGATCTATTTGTTATTTTGTGACCCTATTTATATGGGTCAACCCTCATGTTTAGTTTTTTGATGAATGATGAATCAAAATTAGCTTCCTTGTCTTCTTCTTCCCCCTCCTCTTCTCCCCCTTCTCTTCTTCCCCCTCCTCTTCTTCTCCCTTTCCTCTCCTTTCTGCAGTCGTTCTGCTTCAGCTTTGGTATCAGAGCATCTGGTTTTGCCTCTGTTGCCAAAACCCTTTCCTTCTCTTGGCTGCTTGTGAGTCAGGCTACGGACGGAAAAAAAAAAAACAAAGAATCCCTGTTCCCGTGGCCATCATCCTCCCTAGGGAAAAGTCCCTAAGATGATTCCCCCACCCCACCCCGCGCACGTCCGACGCCTCCAACGCCGTCGCGAGGTCCGCTACCGAGAGCACCGACCGCGCGCCCTGCGACCCGACGAAGAGGATCTCCCTGAGCCACCGGCCAACCGTGGCCATACTCGAGCACAGAAGAGAGGAGGACGCGCTCGGCTCCGCCCGCGTCCCCGTCGCCAACCGCCACGCTCCATTGCGTCCCGGCGTCGCCGTCCGTGGCCAGATCACTCATTGTCTCTCCGTCATATCCCGCTTCCACATGCTCCCGTGCGTCCCCGGTCGCCGATCTCATCCGGATCCGAGGAAAGGGGCACTGCCACTCTCGAGCGCCCATCGTCCCGATCGTCGCCGCTGCCTTCCCTTCTTTGCGATTCTCGACTCCTCGCAGCGGTCACCCGCCTGTGCCCCCCATCTCCTTCAAGGCTTCAACCGCTACCGCACCCCATGCACCGGTCGCCGCGGAAGCAGGTAACCACCTACAACCTCCTCCCCTCAAAGCCCCACGATGGAGCCGAACCCGTAGTGGGTTCCTGGAGCGGGTGCACCCGCTAACCCGAACCCAATCGGGTTAAAAAAAAAAGAAGGAAAAAAAAGAGAAGAGTACCTTTCATCTTCTTCCTCTGGTCGTCCGCAACTCCACCGCCGCCTCCGCCTCTCCTCCCTCGATCGCATGCCGCTTCCGCCTCCACCGCAGCGCCGCCTCCAACGTCGCCGCTTCCACTCCGCTCGCACGCAGCGCCGCTCTCTTCCTCTGCCGCCCACACGCAGCGCCACCCCCGTGCTGCGACCGCCTCCGCCTCCACCGCAGCGTCGCCCCCTTCCTCCGCCGCCCACACGCAGCACCACCCCTGTGCCGCGACCGCCTCCACCTCCGAACTCCTTCCCCAAGCTCCACCCCTTCTCCCACCTCTCCTCTTCTCCACGATCCCCTTAACCCTTCCCTCCTCTTTCCTCCACTGATCACGCCCCCCTTCCCCTCTGTGGGATCAAGGGTAACCCCATCTCTCCTCCCCTTTCTTCTTCCTTCACGGCTGAACCCACCTCACCTCCCACCCCACCTTCATTTTCTCTCTCAAGCCGGTTCTCTCATCGGGCCCGCGCCCGCACCCCCAAAGAACCCACCGGGTCCGAGTCTCAGGCCCTAAACACCAGGGCCAATCCGATTTCCTCCTCACAGGCTCAAGCCCGTCGGCCTGCAACGCCACTGCAGAGCCCATTTCGACCTGCCGAGTTGCTGAGATCAGCACCAATTGGAGCCGTTTGACGAGCCTACTTACTGTGCAGCGCTTCTGGTAGTGGCCCAACCCGGGTCAGATTTTTCTATTACTGAAAATTCTATTTGTTTATCTAAATTTAGAATCAATTAACTCTTAAATGCTCTATTGATATTGCTTCCTGAAAATTCAACACATCCACTCCAAACAACACCAAAACCCTAGTGGTGGCCTATCTTTGTTATTAATTGTAAGGCTACCTAATCTTTGGGAGTTCTTTGAGGCTCTGTGCAACCCTGCAACACACTGAAAACTAGTACTATTTGACTGCAACTACTTACCTGAATTTATTACGTAATTCAAAGCCAATTTCAATTACTAGAGTTAGCTTCCGATTATTTTGAGCATATACCTTGCTATTTTAAATTATTTTCATGCATTAGGTCTACTTAGGAACCTCTATAGTTGGTAGGATCATACATTTTGTCATTTATTTTATGCATCTACATAGTGGTCGTGTCGCATCTCATCCTGAGTCCCAATTAGGCATGGATTTCAAAATCGAAGCTCTATTAAAAGCTATTCAAGACATTAATGCTCAAGTCCAAAACAACAATGCCCAAATTCATAACCTAACCACAATGTCCACCCAACTTAATGCTCGATTTGATTCAATTGAGGCTTCACTTCAGAGGGTTATTAAACCCAAGAAAGCTGGTACCTTCCATATACCGGGTCTTAAAGGAGACGAAACCCTAGAACATATCCTAGAACAACAAGGCTCTGTTCGGCAGGGCAATTTTAGTAATAGGTCTGTTCCAGGTCATCATCATGCCTACCCTCGCCCTAGAGGACCTGGTCCCTTCCCTAATATTGATAGAGGTTACCAACATAATGTAGAGCCCAGAGAACCTCGTGACCATGTTGAAGATGTGATGAAAGGCATCCGGGTTGAAGCCCCTACCTTTGATGGTGGCAATGACCCAAAGATCTTTTCAGACTGGTTGCATGAAATGGACCACTTCTTTGAGTGGTATAGTTTGTCTGAAGAGAAAAAGGCTCGGTTCGCCAGAATGAAGCTCATCGGTCGAGCTAAACTTTTCTGGCAAAGTACCGAATATCTGTTAGCTAGGAGACATCAACATGAAGTAACTGATTGGGTAGAGATGAAAGAGAGACTTAAAGAAAAATACCTGCCCCCTAACTACCAAGACGATCTCCTTAACCGATGGAACACTAAGTCCACATTTGTAAGGCGCCCTGACACACGGAGCACTCCCATGGGCCTTAACTCCTTAGGGTCCAAACCTTCTCTAGGGTCCACTACTCATAGGCCCCCTCCTACTGCCTATGTCCCAAGCCGAGACACTAATGGCAAGGGAATGCTTGGTGAGCCTCCCAAACCATATTCCAAAATTCGGTGTTACAAATGCCAAGGTTTTGGTCACGTTACCTCCCAATGTGCTAACAAATTTTTCGTTATTGCTTAGCAAGAGCAGAGAGGTGACATAGATGACTTAGAGGAGCAAATCTATGAACCAAACCTCGATGACATTCAGGACATTGAGGAAGAGTGTGATGACAAACCTGAAACCCTAGGATGCACCCACATTCTACCTAGCTCGCTTGCACAGTCAGATAACGAGTCTGACCAGTCTACCATGAGTGTAGTTGGATATGCCCTCGCACAACCCATTGAAACTGATGTTAGGATTTCTGAGCCTGCATATGCATTTACACAACACATTCATAAGTTGTATCAGGAAATCCATAAGGGCATTCATGCATGTACTGCTCAGTATAAGATGCAAGCTGATTTTCGTGCTAAAGAATTTCAAACTTGGGGTTACGTAATAATCCGTCTTAAGGAATTGCAGTCTCTTAGTATTGGACCATTCAGGATGTTGCACAAGGATGGCATTGACGCCTATGCCATTGACTTTCCATTTGATTTTGGTCATAGCCTTACTATTAATATTAAAGATTTGGTTGCAATCCTTGATGACTCTTTTGTTGCAGACTCTCCTGCGCCCATTGTTTATCCTATTATTGATACCATGCCATCTTCGTTTCCTTTTACCCTTCATCGAGCACAAAAAGAGTATATTGATTCTATTTTAGCCGAGAAAATAGTTTTTACCAGTGATGGAGGCATCCAGCATTTCCTGGTTTGTTGGCGAGGACGACCAAGGTCCGGCTACACTTGGATCCAGCGCGAGAAGATACCGCCGATTGACCCGGACTTGTTGGAGTACTACCGGGCTTTACCGAGCTGCTTTTGTCGAGGTCGACTTCTTTCCACCCGAGGAGAGTTGGAGCGGACACCAGTGCCAGGTCAGCCGGTCGCCACAGGATCCAGCCAGCTCAGCGGATCCCAGCCGATTCAGCCAGCCTGATTTTATTTTAGATTGATTTATTTTAGTTCGATTTATTTTATGTTAATTGGGTTTATTTGCATATTGTCATTTGGGTTTATTTGCATATTGTCATTTTAGGGCCTTTTCGGGATTGTTTTATTTGTAGGGATCTATTTGTTATTTTGTGACCCTATTTATATGGGTCAACCCTCATGTTTAGTTTTTTGATGAATGATGAATCAAAATTAGCTTCCTTGTCTTCTTCTTCCTCCTCCTCTTCTTCCCCTTCTCTTCTTCCCCCTCCTCTTCTTCTCCCTTTCCTCTCCTTTCTGCAGTCGTTCTGCATCAAGATCTTTTTTCTTAACTTTTCTTCTTGAAAAACATTTTTCATAAAATATTATTAACGTTTTTTATATTTTTTAGAAAGTGCTTTTTTGCTTTAGAAGTTGTATGAGATTTTTTTTTAACCAATACCAAACGCACCCTAATTGACATACTTTTGAACGGATAAGAAGAGATATTCAATATAAAGAATGATAGAAAAAATTAAAAGCAATTTTTTTTTGATTTGAAAATTGTCATTTTATATAACAAAAATATAACATGCCACTGGTAATGTCCTTTATAGATGGACCGAGTGGACATCCTACAAAGAGATTATAAGATGATTCCTTAACCTCGAAGGCATAAACAAATGATGATTTGCATATTGCCTATTATGTGAGACTTCTATAAATATAATTTTGTCTGAATTTCATAGAACCTTCCAAATCCTAAATCTTCTAGAGTAATCTAAACCATAGAAATTTTACCAACAACTTGTGTATTTTATTTAGTTTAGGGGTGCAAAAGAACTGAGCTAAATCGAGAAGCTAGAGGCTCGAGCTCGACTTGAAATTGATCACGCCCTAATACTAAGCTCAAACTTGACTCAATCAAAAAAAATAATACTCGAGATCTACTCGACTCGACTAGAATATCAACTAAGCCGTACTCAAGCTTGAATTCGAGCTTTCATCATAATTAGAAATATGGTTAAAACAAATATAACATAATATTTTATTTTAAAATATTAAATTGATAATATATATTATGAATAAAAAAATATTATTAAAAATATTCATATTCAACTAGACTTGCGAGCCTTCAAGTCGAGTATTTTGCTACTGAAATCCGATAATAGTCGAGTCGAGCTCGAGCAGTTTGGCTCATTTACACCCCTAATTTAAGCTGCCCTCCTCATTTTTCATCCTCCATTCTCCAAAAACTAGAAAGACACAAAATCTTATAATGACATATAATGCATGAGATCTTGCAAAATTTCACCATGTCCCTTCTATCATTCCGTATGGCATGCTTATATGGGTTTACAGAAATACCACTTCCCCTCGTTCTAATTGAGGCTAATGATTCTTTTTATTTTATTTTTTTTCATTTTTTTTCTCTCTTCTTTTCTTTACTTCTCCCATATCCTTATTTTATTTTTACTCCTTAGTTTCTCCTAATTATTCTAATAATATTTAACAGCTTTTACCAAACTCAACATGAACCATTATGATGACCACCATTAGATCCAACATCTGTGATTTGGAATTGCTTATTATTAAAATAGTAATTGCAATATTAATATCTTTTGGAGTGATATGTAATAAAACATAGTGGACAAAACAGGAAAATAACTGACATTATATTCCACATCTTCTTTCCTCTAAGATTTTAATCACAATTTATTTTATTATAAAGAATCTTATAGATAATTACCATTGTTTCCCTAGCCTATGTGATGTTAAATTATTTATTATTAAAATCATGACTGTGATAATGGCTGGTATAAAAGAAAAATAATGGTAATAATAAAATATTATAGTATTTTATCTTTCTCCTTCCCTCCTCTTGTAACATAAGTTACATAATAACAGTGTTACTTTGTTAATAATAGACCTTCCCAAAATTGTTATCGACAATTATAATGACTAGAAAAATACTAATTATACCCAAAGTTGGGACAGATTACATGATTGGCTGCCTTGGGACGGTCATGTAGACTGGAGCGCCAGCGAGAAGCCGAACTCCTGAGGCATTGCGATGGGGAGAGACAGGGCATTGATTTCAGCCCATGAAAATATAATTTTTTTATGTTCCATGTTTTTTTAATAAAATTTGAAAAATTTATTTTTATAAGTACAATATTTTTTATTCTTTTTGAAATCTCCAACTTAATATAATTTTTTTTATTAATAGTATTTTTTCTGCAAACTAAATAAGTATTTTTTTGGTAAATCGGCTATTCACACCGCTCTAGTGGGCATAGCCATCTAAATCACTAGCAAGAAGACTACACAATGTAGAAGAAGAAGTCTGCTGGGCCAACTAAATAAGTATTTAATGTGCTTCTTCGCTCAAAAAAAAAAAAAGAGAATGAAGAGGGGCCGGCTTCAAGCTGCCTTATAAAGAGAGGACGAGACAGCGACAATGACCTCAAGGCCATGGAAGGAGAGAAAGAAGAGCAGACCAATGAAAGGGAGGAAGGTGAAGATTTTTTTTCTCACAATTTTAAAAATATTCTAGCTTGCCTTACTTATTCTTACGATTATTTTTTTAATTTATATGATTTAAAATTATTTATTATTGAAATATGTCTTTTGATAAGAAATTGTACTAGAATCTAATCACATGGATTTTGTAAGCCGCAATAATCCTCTCTTATCATGTCGCATGCCAATAGGGTTGTCTTCTCAATTTTTTTTTTTCATTAAAAGAATTGATCATTGTGACCCTATATTAATTTTATTTGATTTAGAAAACATTATCAAATCACTATGACAAATTTCTATTTAAAATGGAATATAAAATATAATCAAAGTTATGGAATAGTGATGTAGTGGATTGGTAAATAAAAGTAGATAGCATTTCTCTTACATGGCAAAAGTGCTAGATTTATTAGTAAAGAGAAAAAATAAAAATTCTTAAAATAGATTGGATAATAAAAATAGATTGCATTCCTTGTGCATGGCAAAGTGCTAAACTTGCTAGTAAAAAAAAAAAATAATAAGTTTGTAGTTGTATCTATTTAAAATTTTGTTATGTAAAGGTTTTCTTGGGTTTAGAGAGACAAGGAAGAGGAGGCGTGAAGGGTTAGAGGTGAGGGGACGCGAAGGAAGAAATAGAGAAGCCTCCCCTATTTGCATTCTAACCCTGTATCCCTCTCCCTTGTATCTCTCGACATCCGCCTTCAGAGGCTTTTCCCACAATTCCCCTCCCGATCCTCCATCTTTTTGGCTGTTTTTGCTACTCTCTCGCGTCTTTTCGTTTCGAATCGAGCTTGCCGGCATCTAGGGTTCCTGATATCGTCGTAGAGGTGAGGTTCCGTTGTTTCTGGATATCGATTTTTTACGGCTTTTATGCATCTGGGGATTCTGATTTCGTCTCTTTCTCGTTGATTGATCGATCAAAGTCGGTTCTTTTTTATGTTTTCGGTGGATTCTGAGATTTTGGTGTTCGTTTTGTTTGTTCACGTTCAAGATTGGGGCTTTATTTATGCCTCATTGGATTTTTTCAGAAGTTTTATCGGGTTTTGGGGAAGGAATTCAGGCCTCTATTTGGAACGAGTTTCTCGAAATGCTGCATTTTCTGGTCTTGGTTTTGCCGGTTTCGTCTGTGTTTTGGTGAAAATCGTGGACTTTGATCAGGTTTTCTCTCAGGTTTTGGCAATTTTGTTTAATTTCTTCCGAGTTCTGATACGTAGTTGTCGGTATAATTGTTTGCTGGCCTAATGCTGGTAGATTCTTTGGCGTTCTTTAGAATCTTTGGACGGCCTTCATGTTTTCAGGGTTGATTTCATGCTTTCTCGTGGTTAATTCCTTGCTTGGCTTTGATTTTCGTACTTGCATTGCTTTTGGCCTCACAAGATGTTCCATGTTGGGACATTTTGTATACTTGGTCGCTTGTGGTACGTCTTCCTATTTGTCTGCAAGGCTTCCTATATTCTTGGAATAATGTTGAAATTTGTTCAAGTTTCCTTATATTCTCGAACTTTCTTTGGCATCGGTAATCTACGTTTATTCTTTGGTTTCAATCTGTAGCTGTTGATATTGGTAAAGAGTAGCCTAATTATATTGATGTTTTAGGTGTTCACTTGAATCTGTCAATCTATTTAAAGGCTCATATGTTTGATTTTATAATGGATCAGTTGCTACTGTGAAAATTACTAGTAGTAATATTAGTGAGTTTTCAATCACAATAGATTTACGCTAAGGATCTGCTCTAAGTCCTCATCTTTTTTGGCGAGTTATAGATGAGCTTATTAGGCATATTCAAGATGATATTTTTTTATGCATTTTGTTTGTAGATGATGTAGTCTTAGTGGATGAAACTAAGATCGGGGTTAATTATAAACTGGAATTACAGAAAAGTGCGATAGAATCCAAGGATTTTAGATTAAGTAGAATCAAGACGGAATACATGAGATGCAGTTTTAATAAAATTAGAGATAAAAATAAAAATGGAGTGCAAATTGAAGATCATAAAATTCCTAATTGATTATTGACTAGGGAAGATTAAAGAGGATGTTATCCAAGGATAGTATGTGACCAAAATGAAAATGTTGAGATGGATATATGGTAATATAAGAAAGATAGAATGATAGATGAAGTTATTCTTAAAAAGATGGAGGTGGCACTAATTGAGGATAAATTGAGGGGAAGACTTAAATGGTTTGGATATGTATACATAGGCTGAGAGTTGTACCAGTATGAGGGAGTTATTTGATATGTTGAAAAGAAGAGGGCTAGAGGTAGACCGAAAATCATATGTATAGTTCTAAATCGAGTGGAATGGAGAAAAAAGGACTTATGTACTGATTCCAACTAATTTAGGATTAAGACTTAGTTGAGTTGAGTATGGTTGGTTGCATTATGTTTTTTTTCTAAAGTCAACATTCCTTTTCTATAATAGATAGTTTGATTGTTTGCATTGCTTTTGGCTTGTAAATGCTATCTATTTAAGTCTTTGTTAATGTTTATTTCTGGATGATGCTATTCCAGATTGTAGTTGGCAAATTTCTTTCTTTCTTTTTCTTTCCATTACTCAACTGGTCACTAATTTCTTGGGTTTTCCTTCTGATCATCAGATTTATAATAAACTATTGGTACTTCTATGTTTTAAGTAGAATTTATTGCTATGGAGGGCTTTGGAGGCTCTGGATTCAATTATGTGAGTGCTGTAATGAAGAAGCAGAGGAGTGCTACTTCAAGGCGGCCTCGGCCTGAGGTACAACTGATTATGGAGAATCAGGATATGTCATATTCTTTAAACAATTCAAGAAAAAATTCTCCTGATGAGAATGGAGAAAGTGATGCTGGATTCCGGAGGAAAGAGTTTTATGTAAACAACCGTCTTCCAAGGAGGTCATCTGTTAACAAAACTAGAGATAAAACATCTTCAAAGAAGGTTAAGAGGGATGACAAGACATCTGGGGGTTTTGATGATGGTTGCTATGGAAGTGGTTGTTCAGAAGGTGAGAATGGACCTGATTTGAAGCATTGCAGTGAAAGTGCACTCACTCCAGGTAACTGGAAAAGCTCAGATAAAACTAAAGAGAGCTTTGAAATGCAGTCAAAATCCCCAGATGGCTGCCTGGGCAGGAGTGGTGATGGTCATGATATGCATCGGCCCGAGGGAGCTCAAAGTGTATCGGCTGAGAACAAGCTGAGAAAGGTGAAACTCAAAGTTGGTGGAGTCACACACACGATACATGCAAGATCCAATTTGGAGGCTGGTAATGGTGGCTCTTCTACAAAGCCTCCACGTTCTTCTGATGCTTTTCGGCATTATCAAAAGCTTAGCCCTCAGGTAGCTGGCTCTGTGTTGTGTTTAACTTTCTAAAAAAATAATAAAAATAGGGAAACAATTGTTAATAACTTTGACCATGGCCAACAAAACTTATAAAATTTCAACAGTCAAGGGTTTTCTGTCTGAATGTAGTAATGTGAATAATTGAGAGTTGTTACATCTCATGTTGAACAGAGAATCATAACATGAACACACACCTTGCTAAAGAATGTAAAACAACAAGAAGTTGTTGACTGGTAGGGTAGTCTCATATCTAAACTCTGTTTATTACGTCACAATAATCTGAGCTGAATGCCCTTTTACTGTTGCTTCTTCAAGAAGCCTGCATTTTGTGGGAACATTTAAACCTAAATTTTTCTTTGCCGTAGGATATCTCTAATGGTCATTCACAAGAAAAGGGGAATGGCTTTCAAGGAGATGCATGGAAGGATTCCAGTGGATTAAGATTTTCTCGTGGGGCAAAGGATGTTTCTCTGAGAGAAGGCATACCAGGAAAGCAAACAGACAAGTTTCATGGTATATCTTCTTCTGAACCTCTTCGTAGAAGCAAGAGGCTGCCTAAGAGACATGTTAGGGATGGTGCATTTGATGATGGTGAGGAAGATGCCGAGATCTGTTACCTTGAGAAGCTTAAAAGTTCCAAGGCTTCTGCAGATCAAATTGCAGAGTTTGAAGATACCAGGGAGGATGGTGTCAAGAATCAGAAAATTGCCAAACTTTCAAAAAAGAGGAATACACCATGTGAGTTGGATGAGAACTATGCTATATCACGATCAAACAAGGAGAGCAGGAAAATGCCAAGATCAGGAAGGGAATCTAATGATGTAGATTATATTGAAGAGGAAGAACCTGGTTCTGCTGGTGGCCCTGAGGCCAAGAGAAAGAAAGAGAAGACATCCGTAGACTCACCACCTGATGTCAGAACTGAGCCTCTTACGACACGCCAACGTGCGCTTCAATCTTGGAAACGTGGCAATGACGAGAGTGTGATTGAGTTCCCAAATGGGTTGCCCCCTGCTCCTTCAAGAAGTAAGGGACTACTTTTTAGTTTATACTGAAGCATAATACTGATTACCAAAAGATATTTTCATTTTTATATGGTGCTAATTTTATCTTACAACTGCAGAGCAAAAGGAGAAGCTTTCAGAAGTAGAGATACAAGCAAAGAAAGCAGAAGCTGCTCAGAGACGTAGATTGCAAGTAGAGAAGGCAGCTCGAGAATCTGAGGTTCATTAAAAATGCTATATTCCGAAATTTGTACTGCATATTCTCTATCAATAAATTCTTGAAAATTGGTTTCTGACTCATATTTGAGCTTCACAGGCTGATGCAATCAGGAAAATACTGGGCCTGGATTCTGACAAGAGGAAGGAGGAAAAGAAGCAGAAAGAGCGAGAAGAAAAGGCTGCTAAATCACAGGAATTAGCATTAAACAACATCAGATGGATCATGGGACCAACTGGCACAGTTGTTACATTCCCTGAAGATGTGGGCCTGCCGTGTATATTCAGCTCGAAGCCGTGCAGGTCAGACAACTGTGCTTCATTTTGAAAATATTGCTTCTGATGATGCCAGCATTAATATTTTCCTTGTATAATGCATGATATAGCTGTGTTTAGATGCATGCTGTAGTCATCTACAACTTTGCAACATTAGGTTGGCATTTACCCAGAGGCATATTTTATGTTGGCATCCACTGTTTGATGCCTTTGCTTGTTGGCTGATTACTTTTCTGTTTTCTCTGGACTCAGTTACCCACCTCCACGAGAGAAGTGTGCTGGCCCGTCATGTACAAATGAATACAAATACCGGGATTCAAAGTCTAAACTTCCATTGTGCAGTCTGCAGTGTTATAGAGCAGTTCAAGGAAATGCTTAACCGCTAACAACATGTTGATGTTTCTTACCATGTAGGTGTTCTGCTGTTTTAGGAGCAGGTAATCTGACATTTATAGCCTAACCCCACCTCAAAGTAGATGATTTTTCCCATTTTTTCTTTTTGTTATTACATGTGTTAAGCTGATTGGAATTCAGCTTATATGTTTAGTGATGACAAAGATATCTGTCATATCCTTCTGTTTCTTTGTGAAAGTGTTTGCTTTTTCTCCCCCTTTTTTGCCCTGTAAGTTGCTTCAATTTTTAAATCATAAGGATATATCCTTTCCAGATTTTTGCTTGTCTCATGTGGGTTCATATGGGGGTATACAGTTGTGGACTTGCAGACCAAGAATTGATCTATATGCAGCATGTTGCAAGCATGTGCTGGACGGCAGACCAGAGAACTGTTTTTTGCATTTCAATTTATCTTCCCTTGTTTGAAAGAGAGCTTACTGTCCGATCTGTGTCTTGCAAGAGAGGTTGCTTTGTTACTTGTTTTATCTGTAAGCTCACGAAAAGGTCCCTTATAATTACTATTAGGTCTGTTTGGGTGCAACACTGCTTGATTTTGACATAATTGATTGAGAGGTGAGTTGGACTTCCCCTTTCTGTTTGATCTGTAAAATTCTAGATGATTTTTTTCTTTGACTAATTTTATGAGTATAGACCTATAGTTTGTTTTAGAATTTGTGGTTGCCTGATATGCAAAAGACATTGATCAAATGTGTTTTTTTTTTCATTTGAGTTCTTTCATAAGTAAATTTTCCTTCTGATTCACTTCAATTCATTTTCTAGTTTAGTGCATATCATCACCAAATAGTAGTGATTGAAAGAATGTTTGAGATGTAGTGTCCATCTTGAAAACACTATTGACATTCCACAAAGGATGGGGCCTGGAACTCCCACCCTTCCTAAACTTTGGCATTTTATCTAGGCATTTGCTCTACCGTGTAGATATTGGATGCCCCCCAATAAGTTATGTGTAGTTTACACATTTTCATTGCATCATTCGTTATAAACTACTGGTTTTTCGAGCACTTAATAGTAAAATTAATGTGAAAAATTGTAGGTAATTTCTGTGTGTCTCTACTGTTTTAAATTCTGGTATCTGGATTCATATTCAGTGGCTGTCATATCCTGTTATCTCAAAATTAATGAAAAATAATTAAAATTTTTTACACTTCACCTTTAGTGAGTTGAACCTAGAGGCTAGAATTTGGTTTGTCCCATTACCAGGTGGTGATCGTTATTGATTGCATCGAGTATAGGAGTTTGAAAAACCTTAATCTAAAGGCTAAATGACTATGACCTCTGTACTCTTGACAGCAATTTGAAGATGGGCCATCCTTCTGTTTCTGTTAGGGAATCCAAAGTATAGATAATGCAATTAAGTCCTTGTCAGTAACGTTACATCTTAGGTAAATTTATCTTTAAAATTTGAAGTGGATCCAATCAACACTGTTTTAATGATATTCGGTGTGAGGGTGAGCTCAACAGTAAGGTTGCTTCACTGTAACTTAAAAGTCATGGATTTGAAATATAGAAATAGTCTCTATGTACATGGGGATAAGATTATACATTTGACTCTCCCGAACCCTGCAATAGCAAGAACCTCATGCACTAGGCCACCTTTTTTAAATAGTACAACTTCTTTGTAACTAGGGCTTTTCAGATCACGTTAATGATTATTGAACAGGGATGTCATGGGTTAAGATTGAAACAAGCATATAGAAGATTTACAGCAGGCCGAAGCCTAATAACCCGGTTCAAAATAATATAAAATTGAGTCAGAAGGCTGGACTAGGCGAATATTATAAAATTGAGTCAGAAGGCTGGACTAGGCGAATAGAGGATGTTATTTCCATTTCTAATAGCAAGAAAATGGGAATTATTTCCATTATTGGAACCATGTTTGCTCATAGGACCATCTTTGGATACTATTTCCCATGGCTATGCAAGTAGGTGCAGGTCCAACCATGCCAATATAAGTGCAAAATTGATCAAGTTGTCCTGCATAATGTGATGAGCTTGATGAGCTTTGATTCATCTCAGGTTTCACATAGGAGGATATGACTATAAACTTAAATGAAGGGATCAACAGATAGCTATGAGACCTCCATACAAGTGCATGAAAAGCAACAAATGCAGGTTAATCTATAGTGATTGTAAACCTGTACTTTCGGTACATGATTGTGGATTCCTTAAAGACTTGGACATAAGTAAGATTTAACAATGCCATGTCATCTGTGCTTTAGATTTTTACTGCCATCCAGCCATTGTCAAATGGTTCTGAATGTGTCCACGTGCTTGTCCAAGCCTGTGATTCCATGTTTGTTTGATTATAAATGTCTTCATTAATGTAAAAAGATTACTTACTGAGTGTTTATGTATGAATAAATATCTTTTTCTATTGTCAGAATACGTCTGCATTGAATATTGTTAAAACACTGTTGATTGGATCAAATTCAAATTTTAAAATTAAAACTTACATTTCGATGTCCCCCACCCTTTATAATGTTAAAGTCCGCATCTACTTAACCATTGCACATGCCATTGTTTAACATAATTAATTGCCATGTTGTCGTCAAGTATAGGTTGATCATGCCATCAACACCTATTGATATCTTCTGTGTCAATTTCATGGTCTGTCATTTATGCTTCAGTCTTTTGCCAATTAGGATGAATGGGGCCTGACTTCGAAGATTCATCAGTTCTTACCTTCATGCATGGAGATTAGGTAAATGATTGGTTTATAGTTTTTAAGACTGACAATGCAAGTACATCTCGACTTGTTGCCAATTTGAAGAATTTGTCAAGCTGATCACAAATGGTTAAGGATAAACTGTAAAGGTAAAAGGAGGTGGGGAGTGGGGGGTGGAATCATTTTTTTAGCCAGGGCAACGATGATTGCCATCCTTCCTGTTGATGGTCAGTTTACTAATGGGTGTAGGCTGTGCTGATGACTAAACTGAAAGCAGCCTAGAATTTTTTTAATCATTTTATTGTTTGAGTTTTTCCCCCTTCCCTCCCCTTAAATCTTTTACAATTTTGCTATCATTATTTCCTCTTAATGTTCTGTAAACTCTAACAAAAACTTATTCTGGTTGAGAATTTTAGCTACAAAAAATCAATCACATTAAGTAATCTATTGCATTAGTGGCTAATATAGCTTACCTTTTCTTTTAAGTAGAACTTTATTATAAATACTATCTATTCCATTATCTTTTTACAAATGCTAAGTAAAAAAATTGAGAGTGGGGAGTGAGGAGCAATGATACGAAGTTAAAGCACTATGCCTTGAGTTATTATTTGTGACATTGGTGGTTGTTGGTAGATGTTCTCTGACCAGAAGAGTGAGTGCACCAATGGTCCTGAAAATCCAAAAGGAGGCGCACCAATGGTGGTTGTTCTTGAAAGAAGCAATGTTAGAAAGCACTGTGCCTCGAGGAATTATTCGTGACTTGTTGCTGGTTGTTGGGTCAATTTCTCTGTCCAAAAGAGTGAGTGCAAGAGTGGGCCTTATGATCCAAAATAAAGAGGTGAATGATTTGATGTCCTGAAGCACAATTGAACTAAAAAGTTTCCAAAGTTTTCCTTTCATTAGTTCATTGCACTTGGTCCCCTGGAGATGTCAACATATAGCATCGTCTATAGTCTGAAGATAACGAAGCACATGGTCCATGGAGCCTCTTGATGACAATAAACTGGCACTGGACTTCAGACGCTCAATTAGTGGCATGTGTGGCTTCTAGGACAATGTCTCAGGCCAAAAAATATGGCCCCTTCAAGGAATCCTCACACTATGTGGAGGGACTGCCCTAAACCTTGTCTCAGATGCATCATGTTCCTTTATTTGGGGGGGGAGAATCATGAGAAGTAAATCGATTGGAATCAGAGCCTTTTCTCTGTGGGACAAGAGCAGAGTTTTATAATCTAGGGAGCACAATTATTAGTCGAAGCCATTGTTGTTGCCACATCAGGAGTCAGGGAAGTGGTACAAAGAATAAGATGCTAGAATGAGCAGTAGAAAGATGCCATTGATGTAGAGGTAGCAAGGACATGTAGCAAACACATTGGGGTGGCCAGAAACTTGGTTGGCTTTCAGGAGATTCCTATCAGATTCTGCTTATTTAGGACGCTTTCCTTGTGTTTTCTAGTTTTAGGGAACTGAAGAAATAATTTTCAGGATGAGGCCCCATGAAACGATAGATATCATAGGAAACATAATTTTGATTACTGGTTTTGTTGCCCAGAGATGGTCACCCAAGAGGGGGGTGAATTGGGTGTTTTAAAAACTTTTGACTGTTTAAAAATAGAACTCACAAATGTATGAGCTAAACAAAAATAAAGCTATGAAGACAAGCAATCGCAAACACAAGCTTTTATAGTGGTTCGGAGCCTCCACCGCTCCTACATCCACTCCCCAAAGCACCGTTGGGAATTTCCACTATAATCCACGATTACAGTACGGTAGTTTTGCGAGTTCACTACCCAACTCGTTGTTTTACACCGGGCTAACAACAAACCCTAAAACCCCCAATTACACTTAGGCTTGGGACGCCTTTCCCTTGTTCCAAGTCCCTTGACTGGAACAAGCACCACAATAGAAGATTTTACAAAGGATTAAAAAAGCTCTAAATAAGCAAATAAGACAATGATGAACAATAGAACCTGGAAGAATCCTTTTGCCGTTGGAAGCGTAGGAAATGGTGATTCTTCCGATGTGGATCGCGTAGGTTTGAGTGTGAGCTTTGAATCCCGAGCGCGCGAGAGTGGTTGAGCTTGAAATCGCTTGGGAAGCTTGAAAGCACTTGACTTCTTCACTTGAATGCACTCACTTCCTTGAACTTCTCTCTCTTGCTTCTCTCTTAAATGATCTAGCTTTTGGGTTTGTGAAGACTTGTTGAGAAGCACTTACGTGGTCCCTTTTATAGACCAAAAAGCAAATATAGCCGTTAGAGATAAAGTTAGAGAGATTTGAAATTCAAAACAACCTGCAAAAAGTTGTCAGTCGCGTCCCAGGCGCTCCGGAGACGTCTCCGCTTCAACGAGAGACGTCTCGGCTACAAGATTTTACTTTTTACGTTGTTTGGGGTCGACTCGGCGCTTTACGGGGACGTCTCGGCTTGTTTGCACTTTCTGCATGGGGACGACTCCTATCCCTCGGGGACGACTCCGCTTCTTTATCTCAGAAAAACATGTCTTCTGGAATTCCCTGAGAGAGTCGACTCCGCTCTTTCAGGGGACGTCTCCGCTGCCTTATCACCGAAAAAATCATTCTCTGGAAAACCCTGAGAGAGCCGTCTCCGCTATCTTGGGGACGACTCGGGAAGTCTGCTTTTTACTTGCGGGGACGACTCCGCGTACGGTGGGGACGTCTCGCGCATATCTCTTGAAAAACTGTCTTTCTGCCGCCACTGAGAGAGTCGACTCCGCTACTGAGAGAGTCGACTCCGCTATCGCGGGGACGACTCGGCAGGTGCCGGGGACGTCTCCCAACGTGCCAGTTCTTCCTGTTTGTGCCAGAGACGTCTCTGAGACTATCAGGAGACGTCTCGGCTTTCCCTGATCTGTTTTCTTCATCTCAAAACTTCTTTAATAAATTCATAAAAATTATGGAAACTTGCCTAGACATTTCTTAACAATATTCTTAATAAAGCACATGAATTCCTCAATTAAATTGTTAAGATAAATGAAATTATACTCTAGTGTTTTGTATTCATCAAAATCCATTAGGGGGTCAACAATCTCCCCCTTTTTGATGATGACAAAACACTGAGTATATGCAAAATTCGAAATTTAAACATATACACAGTATTTGCTCAGATGTACAGGTATAATGTTTTGATTAGAACTAGATACAATGTGAAATGAAATATTGATGCTAAAGATAATTGAAAGCTAAGTTCTTTTTGACTCCCCCTTTCTTTTCCAGAAGGGCAATTATCTTAAAGCCAATATTCTTCAATTTTATCTCTTCTAATTCAACTTTTAATCATGAATTTTGTATTTTGCATTCCAATGTATCCATATTGGTTCTACTCCCCTTATCCATATTGGTTCTATGGTTCTACTCCCCTTATCTATATATCTACTCCCCCTTTTTGTCATCAACAATGAAGGGGACAAATTATCTGTAGGTGCTTAAAGCATACTTCCTAGTAAGATTCAGCATATTTCCATGAACCACTCAAGGATATTCAAGTTGTGCTCCCCCTGTCCAAGTCATTTCTATTAATGAATTCAGTCATTCATATCACTCCCCCTTAGTTTTGGAATTCATTTTAGACTCATCTTTTTGTTTAACGTTGTTATCACAAGATGTGCTCCCCCTGTTTTATGTGCATTGTTTCTTTGTATCAAATTTGAACACTCAAGGTATGTGATAAGATTTTTATGGCACATCACAAAATCACATACACAATCACAGAAACATATACACAGAGTTGGCAATGTACACAAAGTTTTCAAAAGAGATTGTATTCATGTATCATTGTGAACCTTTGAAGTCAGTACATAGTCAAGAGAAGAAATTATTACAAGTATTGATTTCTTAATACAAGAAGTGTTTCAAAATAGCCTAGGGTTTACAAAAAGAAGATCCTACAAGATGTCCCTCATCGGCGACGTTGCTCGTAAACCCTACAAGCTGCATCTATGAATGCATTGATGGAATCCATTAGGGTCTTAAATTGATCTTCCTGTGACTTGTGGAAGGCTGCCACAAGTGCTTCAAATTCTATGGTTGCCATTTCAATTCTTCCTCTGAGTTGGGCAACCAAGGTGCCCACGTTGCCTCCTGGGCTTGTCAACTCTTTGAGACTCTTGGAAATGGTCTTCAAGTTGTCCTTGAGCTCAATTGTCCTGCAGGTTTGGGTGGCACCCACACCAATTATTTCTTGCGTTGTAGCTTCAATTTGAGCTCTAACTTCCTTCAGCTCTTGTAGAAGCCCTTCATGTGAAGCTCTGATGGGGGCCAACTCAGTGGAGATCATGGATCTCATCTCCTCCCTCATCTGCTGGCAAATGACAGATGCTAAGGTGCGCATCTGATCCTCTGATAGGAAGGAAGGCCCACTGACTGGAGGAGGTGGTGGCATGGATGTGGAAGGTCCAGCTGAGCTGGAGGGTATATCAGGGATATCCATGTGGCTAGGTGGAGGAGAGTGGTGGTCAGACTCGTGATGTGGGATCTCAGGCTCTAGGGTTTGTGCTTTTCTTTTTGGAACTTTGACCCAAGATCCATCTATCTTATGAAACTCCATTCTTCTCATTGTGCCCTCATTGTAATAGTCGGTGTTTCTCAAGGGCTTTGCAGGTTCATTTTCGGGAATGTGAACCTTAAAGTGTTTGAATACTAAGGTAAAGATCATGCCATAGGGTATACTAAACCTAGAATACCTATGACATAGTGCAATATAGTTTAACATAAGTCTAGGGAGGTTTAGAGGAATCCCTAGTAGGATATGATGCATAACAACTAGGTCTCGCTCCGAAACAAAATCGAAGCGGCCGGTTTTAGGAAACAAGACCCTGTTGACAATACTTAGAAGTAATCTCATCTCTGCATTTAGGTCTTGGGAATTGACAACATCAAGAGGGCCGCAGTCCTCTCTTCCTAAAATTAAATTTAGGGCTATTTCCCTTTGGGGATGTGAGGTTGGAGCCTCACCGTCCTTAGGGATTTGTAAAACAGTGGTGTTGCTGGTGGTCCAAACCGAGAACGATTGGCACTGCGGTGTGAACGGGGTTCCGTCTGAGTTGTCTTGGTTGGTGTTGGTTGCGCTCCACCTTCCGCCAAGAAACCTGCAAACAAGCCTTGCACCACCACCAGGGTGGTGATGGCCCTCCGACGGTCAAGTCAGAGGAGATTGGAGGAGGAGGAGAGGTGATAATCGCAAGTAAGAGAGTGCTCTGGGAGATATTGCTCACCTCCCCCCCTTTTTCCCCCCAGCCGCATATATACCTGGCTGGGGGGTCTCTCAGGGGGGTTCGTTATCGTGGGGCACGATGGTGTGGCCACTGACATGGCCGTTACAGGGCGTCGTGGAGCAGCACCGGGTACGGCCACGTCAGGGCATAGTGGGGCTCCGCTTTGTACGGCTGATGCAGGAGATCGTGGAGCAGCATCGGATACAGCCGTTGCAGGGAGTAGTGGAGCAGGAGGCCGCGGCGTGCCTCTGGGGAATAGCCTGTCGTTATCAAGAGATCTCCGACTCGGGGTCGGAGCGCTGGATCAAGGGGCAGCCGACTCGGGGTCGGGCTACGGAGCCGAGGATGTCCGACTCGGGGTCGGATTGCTGGATCAAAGGGCAGCCGACTCGGGGTCGGGCTGCGGAGCCGAGGATGTCCGACTCGGGGTCGGATTGCTGGATCAAAGGGCAGCCGACTCGGGGTCGGGCTGCGGAGCCGAGGATGTCCGACTCGGGGTCGGATTGCTGGATCAAAGGGCAGCCGACTCGGGGTCGGGCTGCGGAGCCGAGGATGTCCGACTCGGGGTCGGATTGCTGGATCAAAGGGCAGCCGTAGTCTTCCTGGGTGCGCGTGCCGGTCACGTGGGGCATGGCGGCTTATTTTCCCCGTAACAGTAGCCCCCCACTTCCGAGCCTGGAACCAGAAGGGGAACAGGTGAAGGGAGTGATGTTTCGGGATTGCCGCCGTTCCTCGGAGAGGCGCGCGCGCTTCGAGCTCCCCGCCCTTTTTATGGCGTATGGCGGTTATTGCCGACCTGGCAGTCTGAGGATTTTGGCGGACATCCTTCCTTAATGGTGTCGATTCGCCTTTGGGGCGCGAGCGACCCTTCGGCAGCCAGGCGTCCTCTGGCGTCATCGAGGCGTCACTTGCCTTTCCGCCTATTTAATCGGGGGCCTTTCCCCGTCCGTCTTCTTCTTTACAGATATTTTCAAGTTTCCCCTTTGCGCAGCTGTTGCTGCCGTCGGACTGTTCACTTGTTTCTCCTTTGGCGCTCTCGGAGCCGTTCTTACCTCTTTTCCGGTGAGTTTTCCCCATTCTTCTACTTAGGGCTCTCCATACTTTTCCCTCTTATACTAGTGTACTCCAGTCGCTCCGGTCTTTCCCCCCTTCCTGTCCCCGTCCTAACCGTAGGTTTATTGGCCATTAGGAATGGGCGAAGTGAGAGCAGACCAAATTAAGTCGGAGCTGGTCGCCACAGATTTAGACAGACTCGTGGCTCGGTACCACCTTCCCGAGGCCTGCAACGCCACGCTCCCGGGGCCTGAGGAGAGGATGTCCCATCCTCCTCCAGGGAAGATCGCCATCAATGAGGGCATTCTCCAGGCCGGGTTCCGCTTTCCCCCTTCGGACTTGGTCATGCAGGTGCTACGGGGTTTAAGAGTGGCACCGACGCAACTGGTGCCGAACTCGTGGCGGGCCCTGACGGTCTTCCAGGTTCTCTGCCGTATGCACGAGATCCCCGCCACCCTGAATGTTTTTTGGGAGTTCTACAGCCTGAGCGGCCACCCCCAGGACAAAGGGTGGTGGTGCTTCGCAACGCGGCGAGGATGCGGCCTTGTCAAGGAGGCTCCTACCTCCATTCACAAATGGAAGGAGCGCTTCTTTTTTGTTGATGCAGATCCCTCTTGGGAAATCAGGGCGACCTGGGAGACCCCGATGAAGTCTCCGATCGGCCTATCGAGACTGTCAAGGGAGGAGTCCGATGGCTTGGCCGCCTTGAAGGGGTTGGTTGCCGAGGGCCAGCTCCCCCCGGTGGCCCGCCTTATTTCTGAGGATACTTTGGTGAATGTCGGTCTGAGCTCGGTCCCCACCGACCGTGAGTCCGCCACCGATTCTTTCTTGACTTTTTCCCTTTTTTCGTCCCGTTCTTTCCTTTGGTTTCTCCGTCTCCGACTATCCCGTCCTTTTTGCAGAGATCGACGACGTCATGCGGTCGGTGAAGACAAAGGCTGTTGGTAGGGCGTCCCTGCTGGAAGCAGCCCAGAGGAGGAAACGAGCTCTTCCGAGCGGGGCCCCACCGGCGAAGAAGTCCCGTAAGGAGGTGCCTCCGACGCCGACCGACGAGTCCGGGCCCACCGATCAGGGAGACGTCGTGGGCACGGACCGGCAGCTGACGCTGTATCAGCCCTCCGGTGGTAAGATTGCCGCTACTCCGGAGGTATCATCCGAGCCTGCCCGAGACGGACGGGTCGGACGTGATCGGTCCCCGACCCGGCCTTCGACTCGGTCAGCTCCTGATGACTCGAGGAGGGACGCGCCGAGGCCCCGACCGAGCGGGACCCTATCAATTCCTGGGGTGACCCCCGCCCCGAGCGCGATCGGCCGGACTCTTCCCCAGGCGATGGATAGGGGTAAGGCTGCAGAACCACCGTCCGGCTCTGGGGAGAAATCGGGGTCTGCCTTCACTACCGATGGCGCCCGAAATCTCATCGAAACAGTGCTGCTGGAGAAGGACCGTCGGCGGGTCCGGGAATTGGAGGTCTCTGACGTTGGGGCTGCCAGCTGTGTCTGTCTCATGTCGGTGAGTGTTCTTCTGGCCGCTTTTCACCATTTATTGGCTCTGTTGTTCTCCGCCTGACTCCCTTATTTTTCCTATTTCTTAGCTCGCCCAGTACATGATCCGTCTGGAGGAGTGCTACAAGGAACAGGCGGGGCTTCTGGCGAAGGCCGAGGACCGGCTGAAAGCAGTGGAAAAGGGAGGCCAGGCCGTGGCAGGCAGGACGACCGGGGACTTCGAGGCGAGGCTCCGGGAGGCCGAAGAGCGGGCACTCGACTTTGCTGCCCTCGAGAAGCAACTGTTGGAGGCTCAGGAGCAGCTCAAGGTTGCCTCGGGTCTCGAGGGCGAGGTCGAGAAGGCGGATGAGCGGGCCGAGAAGCAGTCCCGGAAGGCTGCCGACTACCGGGAGAGGTGGGAGAAGGCCCAGCGGTCAGCCGACAACGCCCGCAACCGAACCCGGTCTCTTGAAGCTAAGCTGGGCGAATTGGAGTCGGCCTTGGAGAAGTCCCGTGCGAGCGATCAGGAGCTTCATTCGCGCCTGACGGAGGCTGAGGCTGCTCGCATTGCTGCCGAAGCGAAGCACAAGGAGGCTCGGGCTGAGCTGCTGAGGGTCTCCACCGAGGCGGAAGGCCGGATTGTGGCGAAGGTCTTAGAGGCGAAAGCCCAGATTATGGAGCGGGCAGAGGCGGCGCTGGCCGAGAGGAGTGCGGAAATCGGGCGTCAGGCGGTAGAGGCTTATCGCCAGTCCGCCGAGTTCGCTCATGATATGTCGGAGGCAGTACAGACCTATCGTCAGTCCGACGAGTTTGTCCGTGACGCGTCGGACGCGGGTGCCGAAGCCTTTGTCTTAGGCTTCGAGGAGGGCCTGGCAAGGGTGTCGGCTAAGTACCCTGAAGTTGACCTGAGCGAGATTTCCCTTCTCGACTCCTCTCCGGCGCCATTGCCTGCTGGTTCTCCTGCTGCTTCCCTACCTCCTGCGGACGAGCCCGACGTTCCCGACCCGGGAGTTCCTCCAAGCTGACCTCTTGTACCTTTCGTTGTCTTTTTTTTTTTTTTTTTTTTTTTTTGCATACCGGCGTTTTGCCAAATTGTATGGGCCTCGGCCCTGAAACAATGAAAATTAATGCAAGTTGAATGTTTCTTCATCTAGCCTTCGTCCTTCTTTTCCTTTTAACTCTCGGTAGCGTCTTGCTGACTCCTGGCTCCCGAAATTCTTCCGGCGCTAGGCCAGGCATCCGAGGGTTAGGCCTCAGGAAACTCTTCCGGCGCTAAGCCAGGCATCCGAGGGTTAGGCCTCAGGAAATTCTTCCGGCGCTAAGCCAGGCATCCGAGGGTTAGGCCTCAGGAAATTCTTCCGGCGCTAAGCCAGGCATCCGAGGGTTAGGCCCCAGGAAACTCTTCCAGCGCTAAGCCAGGCATCCGAGGGTTAGGCCTCAGGAAATTCTTCCGGCGCTAAGCCAGGCATCCGGGGGTTAGGCCCCAGGAAATTCTTCCGGCGCTAAGCCAGGCATCCGAGGGTTAGGCCTCGGGAAATTCTTCCGGCACTAAGCCAGGCATCCGAGGGTTAGGCCTCAGGAAATTCTTCCGGCGCTAAGCCAGGCATCCGAGGGTTAGGCCTCAGGAAATTCTTCCGGCGCTAAGCCAGGCATCCGAGGGTTAGGCCTCAGGAAATTCTTCCGGCGCTAAGCCAGGCATCCGAGGGTTAGGCCCCAGGAAACTCTTCCGGCGCTAAGCCAGGCATCCGAGGGTTAGGCCTCGGGAAATTCTTCGGCACTAAGCCAGGCATCCGAGGGTTAGGCCTCAGGAAATTCTTCCGGCGCTAAGCCAGGCATCCGAGGGTTAGGCCTCAGGAAATTCTTCCGGCGCTAAGCCAGGCATCCGAGGGTTAGGCCTCAGGAAATTCTTCCGGCGCTAAGCCAGGCATCCGAGGGTAGGCCCCAGGAAACTCTTCCGGCGCTAAGCCAGGCATCCGAGGGTTAGGCCTCAGGAAATTCTTCCGGCGCTAAGCCAGGCATCCGAGGGTTAGGCCCCAGGAAACTCTTCCGGCGCTAAGCCAGGCATCCGAGGGTTAGGCCTCGGGAAATTCTTCCGGCACTAAGCCAGGCATCCGAGGGTTAGGCCTCAGGAAATTCTTCCGGCGCTAAGCCAGGCATCCGAGGGTTAGGCCTCAGGAAATTCTCTCCGGCGCTAAGCCAGGCATCCGAGGGTTAGGGCCTCAGGAAATTCTTCCGGCGCTAAGCCAGGCATCCGAGGGTTAGGCCCCAGGAAACTCTTCCGGCGCTAAGCCAGGCATCCGAGGGTTAGGCCTCGGGAAATTCTTCCGGCACTAAGCCAGGCATCCGAGGGTTAGGCCTCAGAAAATTCTTCCGGCGCTAAGCCAGGCATCCGAGGGTTAGGCCCCAGGAAACTCTTCCGGCGCTAAGCCAGGCATCCGAGGGTTAGGCCTCAGGAAATTCCACTCGTTGGTCGACCAAAGGCTGGCGCATGCCGAGGCAACTGGTCGGGGCTTCAGGCTAGTCTGCTCCCGGGATGGTCATCGGTTAGCCTGGCATCCGAGGGCCGAGCCTCGGGACCTTCCACTCGTTGGTCGGCCAAGGCTGGCGCAAACCGAGGCGACCGGTCGGGGCTTCCGGCTAGTTTGCTCCCGGGATGATCATCGGGCTAGCCAGGCATCCGAGGGCCGTCAAGCCTCAGGAAATTCCGCTCGTTGGTCGGCCAAGGGCTGGCGCAAGCCGAGCTACCGGTCGGGGCTTCCGGCTAGTCTGCTCCCAGGATGATCATCGGGCTAGCCAGGCATCCGAGGGCCGTCAAGCCTCAGGGAAATTCCGCTCGTTGGTCGGCCAAGGCTGGCGCGAGCCGAGGGCGACCGGTCGGGGCTTCAGGCTAGTCTGCTCCCGGATGATCATCGGGTTAGCCTGGCATCCGAGGGCCGTCAAGCCTCAGGAAATTGTCCGCTCGTTGGTCTGCCAAGGCGGGCGCGAGCCGAGGCGACAGGTCGGGGCTTCCAGGCTAGTCTGCTCCCGGATGATCATC